>NC_065537.1:22943230-23126408 GCF_932294415.1 Quercus robur
CTATATCTATTGTGACATTAACTTGTCACAATAGGCCATTTACTGTGAGAGACTTAGGTTGCCTTCATTAAAACACAAAATTGTGACAATTATTGTGTTTCGTCACAATATAGTTTTATATTTTAGTAATAAAATTTTAGGTGGAGATATAATAATTTATAAATTGACAAAATTGTTCAAACTAATAAATTTTATTTTACTCATAAGAATAACTTAAAATTTAAAAAACCAAGAAACCTTTAAAATACCCCAAAACCACTCAAATGAATATATATATATATATATATATATATATCTTTGGAACAACCAAAATGACTATAATGTACTGCGAATGTCAAAAATACCCCTAAAACCTTCAAAATGACCACAATACCCCCAATTTTTTTTAAATGACCAAAAATACTCATAATCACTAAAATGACCAAAATCTCTAAACTGACCCAAAATACCCTCGAAACTTCTAAAATGACCAAAATAACCACGAAAGTCTAAAATGACAAAAATACCCCTAAACCTCTAAAAGGATCAAAATACTCCTGAAACATAATAAATAATTGATATAACTCCAAAACCTCTAAAATAAGAAAAAAATACATTGAAACTTCTAAACTACCCCGAAACTACTAAAATGAACAAAATACCCTTAGAACCACAAAAATGACTAAAGTGTACTGTGAATGTAAAAAATACTCCTAAAACCTCTAAAATGACCAAAATACTCAGGAAACAACTAGAATGATCAAAATGCAGACAAAACTACTAGAATACCCCTAAACCTAGAAAATTACTAAAATAACCTCAAAACATCTAAAATAACTAAAATACCTTGACACCTCTAAAATGACAATATTGCCTCTGAAACCTCTAAAATGAAAATTTTGGCCTTTTAAGAGTTTAAGGAGTATTTTGTTCATTTTAGAAATTTTAGTAAATTTTGGTCATTTTAGATATTTCAAGGGTATTTGGGTCATTTTAAAGGTTTCGGGATATTTTGATTATTTTAAAGATTTTGAGAGATTTTTTTGGTCAGTTTAGAGGTTTTAGAGTATTTTTAGTTATCGCAGGTATTTTTAGTCATTTTAGAGATATCGAGAGTATTTTGGTCATTTTAGAGGTTTGGGGGTATTTGGGTCATTTTAGATGTTCTGAGAGTATTTTGGTCATTCTAGTTATTTTGGGAGTATTTTGATCATTTTAGAATATACTTACATAGCCTTAGGGGCATATGTCTCATGATATCTTACATGCTTCAAGAATAAGATGTGTTTAGATTGATGGTTTTGATTTTAGAGGAAAAAACAAAAATAACTTTAGTTTGAAAACCATTTGAAGAACCCACAGTTAGTAAGGGTTAATGTCAAGATAAATTGGAAATCTCATGTTTGATCTAAGAGAGCACCTACTAGTATCTTCCCTTTAAAAATGAATTTTTGAAAATTAGTATTTTTTATGGAAAATATAATTTTAAAGGTAGTACTTTGAACTAATACTTCTGTCACTTCTATATGTGATTCAAGGGAAAACATAACTTTAAAGGAAGTAATTTGGTGAACATAATTTCAATTAGATGTTTAAATTATGAGAACAAAGATAATTGAATCTTTATCGGGCCACATGCCATGTGACCATCATGCTCCAATTCATATTCAAATCTTGATCATTGGATTTCAAGAGTATGGTGGTGACATATTGGTGTTTGTGAAATTTGAGACCAATTGGATGGTAAGATTGAGATAACAGAGCCATACATGTATGCAACACATGTCTATCATGTGCCATAATTTGATCTAGAATCTGACCATTCGATTTGAAGACTGTAATGAAAGGTTAATTCTGGTAAATTATGGTCAAAATCAAACGGTTGGATTTAGAGAAAGGTGCAGTCAAAGTTTAGTTGAAGTTGGTCAAACCCGGTCAAACTTAATAGATGATCTTGAGATCGTTGGAGATTTTAAGGATATTTTGGTCATTTTAAAGGTTTTGGGGTATTTGGGTCATTTTAGATGTTTCGAGAGTATTTTGGTCATTTTAGTTGTTTTGGGAATATTTTGATTATTTTAAAATATACTTACCTAGCCTTGGGGTCATATGTCTCATGATATCTTACTTGCATCAAGGATAAGACACGTGCTTAGATATTAATGGTTTTGATTTTAGAGGGAAAAAAAAAACTATATTTTGAAAACCATTTGAAAAACCCACAATTAGTAAGGGTTAATGTTAAGATAAACTGAAAATCTCATGTTTGATCCAAGGGGAGCACCTACTAGTATCTTCCCTTTAAAAATGAATTTTTGAAAATTAGTACTTTTTATGGAAAATATAATTTTAAAAGTAGCGCTTTGAACTAATACTTCTGTTACTCCCATATGTGATCCAAGGAAAACATAACTTTAAAGGAAATAATTTGGGGAACATAATTTTAATCGAATGGTCAAATTATGAGAACAAGGATAACTGAATCTTCATGGGTCCATATGGCATGTGACCATCATGCTCCAATTCATATTCAAATCTTGATCATTGTATTTCAAGAGTATGGTGACATATTGTTGTTGGTGAAATTTGAGACCCAATTGGATGGCCAGTTTGAGAGTACAGAGCCATACAGGTCACATATCCATTATGCACTATAAGTAGATATGGAATCTGACTATTAAATTTGAAGAGTATCATGAAAGGTTATTTCTAGTAAATTATGGTTATAATCAAATGGTTGGATTTAGATAAATGTGCAGTCAAAGTTTAGTTAAAGTTGGTTAAACCCGGTCAAACCTAGTCAAACTTAATCGATGGTCCCAAGACCGTTGGATTTGGTGAAACTAGGTTCAATGGGACGGTTTTTAGTGGATTATTGGGCATTGGCAAAGTTGTTAGAAAATATTAATGAAGAAATAATTTTGCAAGATGGCAAATATCATGTTAACATTGACTTAGATAAAGTGTATTAGGCAAGATGATAAAAAAATTATTATTTTGGCTCATATATCATGTATTATCACTTCTAATTTTAATTAATTGGAATATGTATGTTATAAATATATTTTAATTTGATTTATTTAGTTATTTTTGGTAAATATTATTACATAATTAATGATTTAATTGGTTATTAGTTGAATATTTTATGAATTTATAATGAATATACCTTCCATATATGTATATATATAATTTTTGTTATAATTTTATTAAGTATTTGTGTATCTTATGACACATGATATACAAAAATCAAAAATTGATTTACGATATGATTCACATTTTGATAACTATGGGTTTTAGTCAGTATTTTGAGTGGAATCAGAACTTTCTTGATTTTTGTTATATTATCGATTTTGAGTTTCAAATGGGTAAAATTATGATTTGAGAGTATTTTGAAGCAAAACAATACCTCCCTGGTCTCTTTGTTTTTTGTTTTTTTGTTTTTTTATATTTATTTAACAAATTGGAGAGTTTTAAATTACTTTAGAGGTTTCAAGGTTATTTTTGACAGGGTATAAGTTTGGGGGTATTTTGGTCATTTTGATGAGGTTAGTGGTATTTTAATCATTTCAAATATTTTAAAGGAATTTATGTCATTTTAAATATTTTAAGAGGCATTTTACAGGATTTGATTAAAAAAAAATTCATATTGTATCAAAATTATTTTGCCCACATATTAGTGACAACAATCTTTGTTGTCATTATAAGATCCCTAATAGCGATGACCTAATTCGTCCCTAGTATATAATTTCTTCTCTCCATTAATTCCCTCCACTTTTTGAGAGTCAAAATTTTTCCCTCCGTTATATTTTGGTAGATATATTTGCGACAACATGTTGTATCGTCGCTAAAAGGTGACTATCAGAGATGACAAATTATATCATCACTAATAGCCTTCTATTAGCGATGACCGATGTGTCGTTGCTGATAAAAAGAGCATATATATATAATATATTTACTATATATTTTTTGCCACATATTAGCAACGATACACAAGGCCATCCCTAAAGATGATTATTAGCGACGATAGATGTCATCATTAAAATAAATCTTCTTTTAGTGACGCAGCTGTCGTCACTATAAAATTTATTGTCGTCACTAAAAGTTTCCCACCATTTTCCAAAAATAAATAAAATTCCCTCCATGATGTTAGTGACTACCTTAGTGTCATCGCTACCATGCACTTATTAGCGATGATCATATATTATCGTTGCTGCCTAATAATGGCGAATTTTTGGTCGTCACTAAAACATGGGTCGCAAAAGGTCAAAATTCTTGTAGTAAGCCTAATCTAAATTTTAATACTTTTTCTGCATTTTTGTAGTTTGTTGGCGCTACACTATCTCTGGGTGCTGGGGCAATACTAGTGAACCCCTGGAACATTACGGAAGTTGCAGCTTCTATTGGCCAAGCTTTGAATATGCCAGCTGATGAAAGAGAGAAGCGACATAAGCATAACTTTACACATGTGACCAGCCACACTACTCAAGAATGGGCTGAAACTTTTGTGAGGTATACCTGCTTTACTGTTGTAACATTCTTGTGACGTGGCACTAACAGTTTCTAAATATATTTGTTTGCTGTGATGATTTAATTATTTGTATGAAAGACATATGTTATTTATTGAGATACAACCCTGACAAACCTTAATTTAACTTCCAATTTTCCTATAAAAATGTAAAAGTTACATTTGGTCAATGAGCTCTAACTTGATTGGCACCTCCTCCCCTTATAAGTTCTAGGTGGAGGGTGTGGTTGTAAGTTTAAGTCCTATTGGGTGCATGTGTAATTTCTCATTTTTAAAAAAAAAGTTTCATTTGATGCTACCATCTAGCAAATGTATTTTTATTTATTTATTTATTTATTTGGGGTAGAGAGAATTACTTAAAGAAAAAGTCTGGTAAAATGATAGTTGTATTTCATCTAGATTTCATAAATTATTCAAAACAGAAAAACATAAATTATGGTTTGCTCTCAATCCAGACCAAAATTTTAGCACTTATGTTAAACATAGTCACACACAATACTTCATGTGTGCTATATATGATGGCATTAATATGCACTTGTGTTTATCAACAACATCAACAAGAAGTTCGAAATTTTTAGGGTCGAATATTGATCCTACAACAAATTAGTCAGCCACATTTTTTTCCTCCATTCTATTCTATTCTATATATTAATGTTTAATGTATCCTAACTAGTAATTAATTAAAAATACATAATTTGGGAAATGTATTAATTACATTGCTTGTGTTTTCCTAGTAGTTGTGTGTTATTAGAAGTGGCATGAAGCAAGTTTTGGAGATGGAATTAATTTGAGGAAACAAAATTTGTGAATAGAATGATAATATGGCCATGCTTTTAGTTTGTTGAACTAAATTTGAGTTTGGTTCCATTAATTCGCAGTGAACTAAACGATATTGTGGTAGAGGCAAAAACTAAGGATACGACAAGTTCCAACTTTTCTACCAACCAAGGATGCAATCAATCGTTATTTACAATCTAATAATTGATTGCTTACATTGGTATGTACTTTCTGATTTAGATAATTTGTAATTGAAATGCATTGTAGTTAAGAAATGACATTGAACTATATCATATGGCAGTTCTCATTAATTACTATATAACTGCACTGTATTTAGGTGTACGGATATCAATTATGGAAAGTCAGTTGAACATCCATTGTTAGTTATTGAAAAATTGTACATTTTTAGACCCCTTAAACACAAGTTGTTTAACCTAGTTATTTAGCCAAGTGATTACTTAGATAAATTATTTAGATCCAGGTTAACACAATCAAATCATATCATTTAAGTAATGTGAAAATATAAATAACACACAATACGATAACCTAGGAAAACCAAACCGGTAAAAAACCTAGGTGGGATTTAACATAGCTATCCTCAAAGTAAAATAGATCCACTATAAAAGAATTGAAATTTTTACAATAAAACTTAAACCACTAACATCCTATTGCTACCTTGGGTAGAAAACTTACTACCAAGACCACGATCATGTGACAGCTTCGAGTTCACGGACTACTTCTTTCCTTGATCCACTGCAAACACAAGTACTCCCACTTGTGACTTTGAGACTACACTCAAAGGTTTCAGATCTTCTTGAAATTTTTTATGCAGCAACTAAAGTGATCACCAAGTTCTTGACATGAATCTTAATAACCTAAGTGTGTATGAAGGTAAATACCTATAGATCTCACAAGAGATTCAACACACAGCACATCAACAACTTACAAAACATAGCTAGGGTTTTTCCTTTTATACTTGGAGTAAAATATAAAACCCTACACGTCAAACTGGGCTTGGGTTGAGTTGGAAACAATCTGCAGAAAATAAATTTGCACGTGGTTTGATCGATCGAGCCTTGTAGATTTAGCCAATAAATCCTGCAATTCACTTGATTCCAACTTTACAAATAAACACACTTTTATCATGGTTTGCCAACACATTACACATTGAAGTTCTAATACATTTAGTTCCTAAAGTCTTAGAACCTAACAAAAAATCTCAATTTGTGATGATTATTTGTAATCACTTAGTGCTACTTTGAGGATCTTTAGATTCATATAGTTTAAGATGGTTGCCCAGTTTTTGCTCTTTGTAGTCAGCATGTTTCTTATGAATGATTTTGCTCTGGAAAAAGTGTCATTGCATCAATGAAAGTGTAAATTTTCTTGTACTTTTCAAATTTCTGTTATCTACATGTTGCTTCCCGCTCAATGTTTACAAAGTCCTTGACCTCATGATAGAGGTTCTTGATTCATGTTTGCATTGCCCTACTTACAATTGTTTTAAACACTACACCTATATTTGGTTAATAAAAAGTTAATGCTGAATGATATGGTCAACATTTTGAATCTGCAGGACATGATACATCAAGTTTATATCAACCCATTCCCTCTCTTCCAATTGATTATCATTAAGAAATCTTATATTTTTCTATTCATGAATGTTTGTAATCAATTTGAAAGCTTTTTTAGTTTTATTTATTTATTTTCCTCCTGTATCTTAGAAATGCGGAAAATGTAACTGTTCAATTCTTTTTTGGGTAAAAAAATATTTTGGTTCCTAAACTTTACAAAAAAGTTTGTTTTTCATCGCTAAATTTTAAGAAATTCATTTTTCATCCCTAGACTATTAAAGAGTTCGCCTCATCCCCAAACTATTGAAAATGTTTTTATTTCTGTCCTTAAACTTAAAAAATAAAAATAAATAAAAACTTTTTTCATCCCAAAGCTGTTGAAAAAAGTTCTTTTTACATCCCTATTTTTGTCCCTAAACTATTGAAAAAACTATTTACAAAGTTTAGGGAAGAAAAAAAAAAAATTTGGTAAAGTTTAGGAATCAAAATAATATTTTACTCCTTTATATATATGTGTGTGTGTGGGTGTATAATTTCGTTTCCTCATCTTGCTAATGGTTTGAACTTAGGGATTCAATGCAACATTAACTGAACCAGTGGACACTCCTGGGAGGAGAGGTGATCAAATTAAATAAATGGATCTTAAAGTTCATCCAGGTCTAAAAGAACCCTTAAAGGTGCTTTGCAGTGATCCAAAGACAACAATTGTTGTACTCAATGGAAGCAACAGAAGTGTCTTAGATGATGTAATTCATTTAGCTTTGCTTTAATTTCTTTTCCAGCCTTACTGTATCCACTTCTTGACATACTGCTTTGACAGAACTTTGGAGAGTATGACATGTAGTTGGCAGCAGAGCATGGGGTGTTTTTACACCCCAAAGCATTTGAATATGGAATGAATTGACAGTGTCATGGTATGTGCTGAAACTGTATTTCTGTTTAATTTTTTTCAGACTCAAAACTTATGATGCTTATGTCATGTTTTCAGCATGCATTGGAATACTTCACAGAGAGAACTCCCCGATCAGATTTTGAACGTCGTGCAACTTCACTTATATGCAGGTACCCCTTTTTTGGTTTGCACCTTTCTCTTTCTAAATCTTTTGAAGACTTAATATTTTTCAGCTCTCCCCTTTTATTTGTATTCTCATCTTTTAATAATGGTAGATGTTGAGTTTGGAAGACTTCAAGCAAGGGATATGCTACAGCATCTCTAGACAGGCCCAATTTCAAATGCATATGTTGATGTTGTTCAAGGTGGCCGATCTGTTGAGATGCGAGCAGTTGGTGTCACAAAGGTGATTGCATGTTTGAATAGTTAAAATTTCCAATATTATGTGATTATTTTTAGTTTATGGGTATTTGGCATTTTTGTTGCTATCTAATGATATTCTATACAATCAGGGTGCAGCAATTGACCGCATACTTGGAGAGATAGTTCACAGTAAATCCATGACAACACCGATAGACTATGTCTTGTGTATCGGAAATTTTCTGACAAAGGTATCATTCGTTTGTCTCTTAATGAATGCATCTGGAGTTTATTTTGTTCTGGAAGCTTCATGTTAGATATGAGTAATGTTATTTAGTTGCTATCCAAACTTCTTTTCCTCGGAAATAGGATTTGGTAATTTCCTTGACATGACTATTATTTAGAAAATCGAAACCTAATAAGGACAGGTTAGCAATCTGCGCGGCACCCCTTTCTTTGCTCTTTTCTCTAAAACAAAAAACTCTCTCACACCATTGCTCAATCTCCGTGGATATAGTTAGCAGCCACTGCGTCCCACACCTCCATTACTGGCAGAGTTCTAGTACGTTCCTGTCTCTCTCCTTCGGCCACTGGAGGTGCTATCGTCAGTGCCACCATCACTGGTGGCCGCCGGGTCCTCCTCTCTTTCTCTTTATTGTCTTTTCTCTTTTATTTTTCTTTTTGTTTCTCTTTTTATTTGCCTTTTAGAAGTGACTAAATCCCTTAGAGTTTTGTTTAGTGACTAGGTTTCCTTTTGAGTATAAAGCTTGATGATCTGCTTCGGGTTTGAAAAATTGGGGCTTTTGGGTACAACCGAATGTGTGTTGATTAAGTATCTGCCTGTAGTTGTTGTGTGGTGTTGTCTTTGACATTAGTCCAAAAATTATGTTGCTTGGTCATGAACTCATGATGTATGCTAAAAATCATAATGAAATTTCTCTTCTTCTTTTTTCCTAATTTTTTTTAGGTATCTGTTCCTTTTCTAAATTTGGATTGACTATGCAAATGGGTATTTTGCTGGTAGTTCATTTTAAAGATATTGTAAGGTTGAATTTAATCAGTCATCTTGTTGGTTTTATTCTGTGTCAAATTTGCTTGTATTTCAGCATATAGTAACCCTGTATTTAGGTGGGGTTGTTGTAAGGGTAGTGAGTGAGATAGAGTATTGAAATGCTCAAGAGTGTGCAAGAAAACAGAGGCTCGTGACTTGATCTCGCAGGTGACTCGCGGCTTCAAGCTGCCAAAAGCAGAACACGTGCCAAGCGTGCCAGAAGTTGAAGCGTCATGCTAGCTGGAGCACTACAGGACAAAATAGGACAACTGGCCGTTTTGTTATCGCACGGCTGGATCTCGTGACTCAGTCAAGTGGCGAGGCCAAGCCGTGAGCCACTCCTGTTTATGAAAATCCTGACTCTTCACATTCCATTCTCACCCCAGTATAAATACCCCTTATACCCACATAAGAAAGAGAGCTTCCAGAGAGAATTTTGAGAGAGAAACCCTAGAGAAAAATAAGATTGATTCATCTACAATCTTTACATTAGAGTCTCTTCAAATTCCTCAACTCTCTTCCTCTTCATTGTTAAACCCTTAAGAGGTCTTTTACTAAAACCTTTTCTCACCATATCCATTACTGTGAGAGGGCTGTTTGGTGTTCTGGGAAGCAGTTAGGAAGAACCAATCTATATTGGTTGATGCTATGGTCAAGTAGCAGAATCCGGAAGCTAGAAAAGAAATAGGTTTGACGCAACCTCATTGGAGCAAGAAGCTTGGAGGGCTTAGGTGCACTGGGTAGATTAGGCTTGGAGGGTCTATTGTTGTCCATGTATCCTAACTACATTTTCTAGTGGATTACTTACTGCTTGGAGGGCGGCGGAGAGGTTTTACGTCGAGGGCTTCGATTTCCTCTTCGATAACACATCGTGTGTTGTCCTTGTGTTTGCATCTTCCGTCCCTTTTATCTTTGCCTTTTATTATCTGCTATGGGTTGTGATTTTAAATTGGCTTAGATTGTTTACCAATTTTGTTTTATAGTTTTTGTTCATTTTCCACACACTAGTTGTTTGACAAAAAGCTTGAATTGGTTATTTTGTAATTGGGAGTCTAAATGTTCAAGGGTGTTTTACACACTATTTGAACTTTTAGATATGAACTGTGGTTCTTGATAGGTAATGAGGTACAGTGTTTGTGAGCTTAGAATAATGATTCTTGATTTGTTATGCACAACTGGTTTTCTAAGCTATATTGCTACTCACACTCTTATTTGCTATTTTTGGGCATGAGCTAATTCTTGGTCAGAGTTTATTTAACAGCTTATGTGACATGACTAATGTTACGGTTGGATTGTAATGCTCTCAGCATAATGTTGTTGCCTTGATCCTGACAAGAATATTGACCTGCTATTTAGAAACTATTTAGGTTCATAGCTTGGACATTTGACAACTTATGCTTTATTTTGAACCCTGCTCGATCCAGTTGCATATTATCTCCTATCTACCTTAGGCATTAGGAATCTACTTGAGGCTATACACACACACACATTTTACCTCCTCTTTCTTTACTTACTACCTTGTGCCTTAAGACTCAAAACTATATCATTGCGGGACATTGGCTGTTATAGCACCTGACAGCCAAAATAATATTCCTATTTTTTCTTCCCTTTTGCTAACAAAAGGTTTCCTAGAAACGTATTAATTAATATCTTCCAACATGTATATTATGTGTGGATAAGTATTCTATCTCAATTACATTTCTCTTTTTGGGTACATTTCATTAGAGCCGTTTTGTAATTTATGATTATAGTTTATAGGGCACTTACATATGTAATAGTTTGGGTGATAATAGTTTGTTGGGCACTTACATATGAACACATTCCATTGCTAGAGGAATAATCAAGTGCATAAACCTGCAAAATATGAAATAATTCTTGATGAAAATGTCCATATTGATTATGTAGCCTAAGTTCAAAGCGTTGATGCTAGGACAGTCCAACAAATAATGATCATTCCAAAACACAGCCTTAGTCGAAGATGAAATAGAAGGGTGAAGGGGAGTTGTTTTGAACATTTAGTAACAGGGGAATTGCTAAGGTCATTGGATAAGGCTTGATGGAAGTAGTTTAGTGGAATGGAGTGTAATTTTGCTTTGGCGCCTTTTTTTTTTTTTTTTTTAGTAGGTGAATATCTCATCTTTGCTTCTTCTTAATGCAAAATACATTTGTTAGTCTGATTGCCCCCATTAAATTTGGGCTATGCAGCTATTATATTTTGTCATTGATCACGAAGAAATTATAAGTATCTCTTGAACATTAAGACTATATGATCTGCTTTGTATTTCATAGTTTCACTTTTAATTTTGGTCCTTCAGTTGAGTTCTAATATGGAAGTTCCTAAGCTAAACCCCCAACAAATTTACATATTTAGTAGTGATATAGTGATCTTATAGCTTCACCTGTGCCTGCTGTTAGTTTGAAATTTTGATATATGTTTATCATTGAAATCACTCTTTGTTATTTTGTTAGGTTGAATGGCATGATTAAATGGATGCTATACCAAATATGGGAAGCTGCTTCTGTTGATGAATAGTTATACAATGGCAGTCCTTATGAGCTAGTTGTTCTACCACCAAGAGCGAGAAAATGCAGCTGCTGGACGTGGAGGGGGATTAGTGCTAAATTTTAGATTGTTTTTATGTTAATGCTGACCACATGTTCTCACTCTTGTATAAGTTCTTTATACAAGTTCTACCATTCTTGTGAAATCTTGTAGAAAAATATATGTTTTGGATATATGTAGAAACTTCAACACTTACCTTTAGTAGCCACTTGTATGATTCAAAAATTGTTTTGAATGGAAGTATTTTGCTTAGGCATGACCTTATTCATTACACTTCGGCTTCAACTTGCATCCTTGTAGAATTTGTGAACGTAATTTCTAGGTTCCATGAATGTGCATGTTTTTAGGTTGTGACCAAACTTTAAAATGAATAAAAGGGAAAACTATTTTGGTCCCTAAACTTTAAAATGTTCTTTTTTCATCCTTAAAGCTTTGTTTATTTTTGGATCAAACTCTTCCATCAATTTGTGACCATACAGGCATCATCAAAATTGTTCAATTTGAAGCATTACAAGAAATTAGAAATAAAAGGCACACAATCAATTACATTTTATTACATTCTCAAACCAATATCAATAAAAGAATAACTACATTTTATTACATTCTTCTTGGTTTGTACTCTAAATCCATGTAAAAGTTTTTGTAAATGAATATGAAAACTAAGTGTCAAAACTAAAGAATACATTCAGTGTTTCATTGATACTGAAAATTAGCCTATTGACAACAAGATACATGGCTTCAATGCTTCATGGAATGCTTCAAAACATTTTGCTGGCAAGATACATTGAACTTCATTGTAGCAGAGGCTAATATTTTATCTTGTTAATAAGAAAACAAGAGACATAGTTATTAGTTATTACTCCGTATAACCTTTTGCGACAATAAATGGAAAATAAAAAAGTGCATACACAAACTCTTGTTCATAAGCTCAATTGTGCCCAAATCCAACTGCAATTTCTACTTTATTGTCTAAATTAGTACTATATTTGTATAACATAGAAATGCCCAAGTAGAATTAAAGTTAATCAATGAATACCATATCTATATAACATAGAAATGCCCAAGAAGAATTAAAGTTCAACTAGAAATATTTGACAATTTTTTATTAAAAGAAAAATAGCATCGTCAAAATTTCAAACATTCTTTTGAACCAAAATAGCATCACCAGAATATTTTGGAAGGCCTTAACATAAACTTAAAAATTTGGGCTAAACTTGGTAGGCATGATTGGTAACAATTCAAGCAACCAAAAATTCAAATATTTTCCAAAAGAAATCAAAAGAGCCACAGTTTATATCTTTAAAATGAACTACAAGAAACAAAATATATTATCCACCAGCAAAATACCCATCTGCATAGTCAATCCAAATTTAGAAAAGCAACAGATACCTAAAAAAAAAAATTAGGAAAAAAAAAGAGAAATTTCATAATGATTTTTAGCATACATCATGAGTTCATGACCAAGCAATATAATTTTTGGACTAATGTCAAAGATGACAACACACAACAACTACAGGCAGATACTTAATCAACACACATTTGGCTGTACCCAAAAGCCCCAATTTTTCAAACCCAAAGTAGATCATCAATCTTTACACTCAAAAGGAAACCCAGTCACTAAAAAAAACTCTAAGGGATTCAATCATTTCTAAAAGGCAAATAAAAAGAGAAACAAAAAGAAAAAGAAAAGAGAAAAGACAATAAAGAGAAAGAGAGGAGGACCTGGCGGCCATCAGTGGTGGTGGCATTGACGATAGCACCTCCAGCAGCCGAAGGAGAAAGACAAGAACGTACCAGAACTCCGCCGGTAGTGGAGGTGTGGGACGCAGTGGCTACTAGCTATAGCCATGGAGATTGAACAATGGTGTGAGAGAGTTTTTGAATTTTGGGTAGAGAAAGATCTGAAGAAAGAAAGAGTTTTTTGTTTTTTTGGGTAGCTGATAGGCAGAGAGAAAAGAGCAAAGAAAGGGGTGTCACGTGGATTGCTGACACGTCCTTATTAGGTGTCAATTTTCTATGTATTAGATTAAATAAACAACTGGGACTGAAACTATTGCACACCATGCAATACCCTAGGTATTGCACAGGACATGAATCCATTAGGTATGTGCTTTAACCTAGACATCTTTGCAAATGTCTTTCGTTGTTTAATGAGCCTATCAAGTGTCTGAGTAATACAAATCAATTGCTATCTTGGTGTAAGCACAGTCCAATCTGAAGTCGATGTATTAAATATTTTTTTAAAATTTTTTTTAACAATAAAATAAAATTGATCATTGTCAAAGTTGTTTCACTCTTTATTTCAAGTGGAATAATAGTCAATTTTGATTCTGTCAAGAAAATAATGTGGTAGACTACTATAGAGAATGGATTTATATGCATATCCGACATAAAATTAAATATTTGAAGCATACTTAGCAATATATATATAACAATAATAAAAAAATTGAATGGTATTTTATTGAATAATTTTTTGGATGATTTCCATATCAAAGAAGTTTGAGAAGTTCAGAGTTAGATTGGATAATCTTAGTTAAGTTTACTACGAATGATATATTCTTGACTATAAATTTCTATTTGATTTAGTGGTTTTTCTCTTGGGATTGTTCCCCCCAGGTTTTTACCTTAAAATTGGAAAGAAGTCTGAGGGGTTTAGAGCAAGATTATATAATCTTATTTAAGTTTACTTTGAATGGTATATTCTTAACTGTAAACATCTATTTGATTTAGTGGGTTGTTCTTTTGGGATCATTCCCCCTAGGGTTTTACCTTGAAACTGGTTTGTTTCATTAGTTTTTTTGGGTCATCATATATTTTGTTATTTATATTTCCACTACATGATATGTGTGATGAATGTTTAACCTAGATTTGCATAATTGACTTAAGTATTAACTTGGCAATAAACTTAGGTTAAACAAACTATTTTTTTAGGGGCCTAAAAACTAACACCGATTTTCATCGAAGAACTATGAAAAATCAAGTGGTGGTTATATTGGTGTTATGACACCAGCAGAGGATTTACAAATGAATAGAGTAGCTAGTGCCGTAAGGACTTAAGGTGAAACCTTGTTGAGCAACCATTGAGCTAAACTTTGCAAACAAAGCCTGAAGAGCCTGCTTAACGCCATAAAGAGTACGTCGGAGGCGAAAAAATTGATTTCAAGAGTGAGCATAGCCTAAGGGTCGTTGAATGTGTAATTCTTCTCAAAGATCACCATTACAAAAGACATTCTTCACATCCATCTGATAGAGAGGCTAATAGCGAACAACTACCACGAAAATAAGGCATCTGACGAAGGAACAATTTGTAGTAGGAGAAATATTTTCCTTATAATTTATACTATATAGGGGTCATCAATGGGCTGGGTTAGGCCAGCCTGGCCCACTTTTACTTGGCCCATGGGCACAATGGCTTGGGCATAGTGGGTTATTAACTAGTTAACGAATCAGGTCGGACTGGACTGAAAGAAAAAACACAGCCCATTGGCAATGCCCATTTTGTCTTTAGTAGGCTAGGCTACTAGATTGGGCCTAAAGAGCTACCCATGGGCTTATTTTAGCGTATTATTTAATTATTTTTATAAGGAAAGAATCAATTTTTTATAAGGGAATAATCAATCTATTTTTTTTAAGTAAAGGATTAAAGAATTTAATACTTAATTACAAAGTTTTTTACAATCAAATCTACTTATATATATATAAATATATATATATATATATATATATATTTTTTTTTTTTTGTTGATGGAAACCTATTTAATTTTTTTTATTAATGCTTGTTTTTTATTTTTATCTTTAGTAAAAAAAAATGTCAAATGGTTAATTCAAAGTTGCTAGACCACTGGAAAAATATATATTTAGTAAACTAAGTCTAGCACAATCACTTTAAGTATCTTAGTGGTTGGGGGAGTTTACCTAAGAAATTCCTCCATAATAATTCAAGATTTATCCTTCATATACCTCCTATATAATTTTGTTATAAATTCTGAGTTATTGGGTTGGGCCAACGGGCTTGGCTACTAGGCTAGCCCACCGGGTGCCTATGGGTATAAAAACTAACCCACAGCCTAACTCACTAGGCTAGTAGGCTACCCATGAGCCTAAATAACAATGGGTCGAGCCGCCTATTAGCTTGGTGGGCTGTTGGGCTTCTAGGTCGAGCCATGGGCCATGGGCCATGTGCTATTTGATGACCCTTAATACTATATTCTAGAATAAAACCTTTGGCAACTAAGCGAGCCTTGTAGACCCACTTACAACTTGCTACAGACTGAGCAGGAGGCAAATCAACCATATCACAAGTGTGAATTTTATGAAGGAAATCTAGTTTATTGGACATAGCTTTTTGCCAAAGATGGTCAAATTGGGCCTCACGATATGTGTAAGACTCATGGAAAGAGGCAAGAGCAAAATAACAGTGATAATTAGTGAGATATGATAGAGGAGCACATACCTAAGTAAAGCAACGAAAATTAGGACTAAGAGGAGGTTCAAGAGATGCTGGTGCAACGGGATTCATGACTGTGAGAGACTACACCTCTAGGATCCCATGTTGATGGGGTAGAGTCGTGTTAATTGCCTTCCAAGAGATAGTGGAGAGGAACTTACTATTGTTATTCTCCCTCCTAGGTCATGGGTTTTACAATAGACTCGCCACTTATTTCATTAAAAAAATAACAAAAATAAATTGAAAAGTACATTGTTTTGTTGATTAATTGGAAAGGATAAATCTCTTGAAAGTAAATAAATATTACATTGCTTTCATCCTAGATACAATCTAAAAAAAATACAACACTTTGATTCCTAGTTACAATCTAAAAGAGAAGATTACAAGAGAAAAGTCTAATCTACTACCCTTGAATAAATTTCGAAGGTTAGGTTTCAAGATTGTGAAGGTAATAGACATTCAACCAGCCAAGTAAAATCATTCTTCTAGACTATAGTAGCCAATGATCATATCACATCATGGCGATATCACTAGATAGGTTTAGGGATGATCTATGGCCTAACCAAAGGAACTCTTTAGTTGAAGGATGTTTTTGGGAGAGGAAAATATTGAGCATACTTACACATACTTAAGTAATGTGTATACAACCACGAGCATTCATATGCATTAAGGTTTCAGGAAAGTTATGTAAGGAAAGCTTCTGATGAAAATGTGCTAGAGCTAATCCCACATTGCCTAAGAAAAGCCCTGCACTCTCTCTGAACACTATAAAAATGCCTCATGGCTCTTTTCCCAAAAGATACCAAATCTACTCCAAAAAAGTGATTCAAGAGAAGTTTTTTTTTTTTTTTACTTCAAAAAGCATCCTAGAAATAAAGTTTCTTGGCTAAGACCTATTTTTGGTGTAAGCCTTCTAGTCAAATTTACTAACCTTCTGGGTATTTTATTTTGTAAGGGGAATGGTAAAAAATCAAGCACCAAAACCTCTAGTATTTGTGGTGAGGGCCTAACCTAAGCTCTTTCGTTTTGGTGTCTTGCTTCCTATTTTAGTTTTGATAGTTGTGTTGCCTGATGTGTTTCTAGGTAAGGATATGTACACATGCTCATGCATGTGTACCCATCCCTGTAACTTTGCCTATGCATCCTTATGCATGCGCACATATGGTTAACCTAGAAACCTAGATTTGTCTATTCTTTGATTTCCTTTCTGTTTTGTTTAGTTTTAATGCATGTTTCATGGTCTGTTTAGGTTAGTTTATACATGATTAGGTATAAGGTTAATAATATAACATGTTTCACATGATTTGGTCAGCAATGCATGTTTAACTTGACAAATTTGTTTGTTTGATTGATGAATTTGGTCAATATGCTTGTTGGTGATGATAGATAATGTTATGTGTATACAATACTACGCCTGCTGCCCTTGGATGATATGATGATGTATGCTACCTAGATGAGATGCTATGGATGCTTAGATGAATGGTATCACATATACTATGCCTAGATGTATTTTAGTCTGTCATGAGATGCATGTGATGATGATGTAGTGAGATGGATGATGAATATGGGATGTATGTTATGCCATGTCTAGATGAATGTTAGGTTATGAATATGATGTATGTTATGCCATGATATATTTTGTAAGGTTGAATTTAATCAACCATCTTGTTAGCTTTATTCCATGCCAAATTTGCTCATAATTTAGTATTTAGAAACCCTATATTTAGGTGCGAATCATGTAAGGGTAGTGTGTGAGAGAGTGTGAAGAAAAGCTCAAGATTGTACACTTAGCAAGGGACTCGCGACTGGATCTCGCGGCTTGCAAGTCGCCAAAGGATGCACACAAGTGAAGCATGCAGAGGAGCTGAACAGTCATGCCAGCTGGAGTACTATAAGACAAAAAGTCCAGTTTGGCCATTCAGTTAGCTTATGGCTTGGACTCACAACTCAGTCAAGTCGTGAGGCTAAGTCGTCAGTCCACTCTATTTGGGAAAAACTGACTCTTTGCATTCCATACACACACCAGTGTAAATACCCATTATATCCATGAAATGTAGAGAGCTTCCAAAAAAAATTTTGAGAGAGAAACCCTAGAGAAAAACAAGATTGACTCATCCACAATTTTTACATAATGACTTTTCAAATTCCTCAACTCTCACCCTCTCCATTGTTAAATCCTTGAGAGGTACATTAGCCAAAACCTTTTCTCACCATACCTATATCTGTGAGGAGGCTATTCGGTGCTTGGAAAGTAGTTAGGAAGGGACCAATTGATATTGCTTGATGCTATGGGTTATAGCAGAATCCGGTAAGCTAAAGAAGACAAAGGTTCGGCGTAATCTCGTTGGAGCAAGAAGCTTGAGGGCTTAGATACACTGGGTAGATTAGGCTTGGAGGGTCTTCTACTATTCATGTATCCCAACTTCATTCTTTAGTGGATTATTGACTACTTGGAGGGCGGCGGAGAGGTTTTACATCGAGGGTTTCAATTTCCTCTTCAATAACACATTGTTGTGTTGTCCTTGTATTTGCATCTTTCTTCCCTTAATCTTTGCCATTTAATTTCTGTTGTGAATGTGATTTTATTTGGTTTAGATTGTTTATCAATTCTATTATAAGCTTATGTTCATTTTCCGCACATACATTGTTTGATACTAAGCTTGAATTGGTAATTTGTAATTTGGAGGTCTAAATGTTCATAATGTTTTATATGCTATTTGAACTTTCAATTGGTATTAGAGCGGGTGCACTCATTGTGGTTTAAATACCTTAGTGCAATCCTTGACCTCTCTTTGAGATAGACTGGTCTCAATCTTTAAATGCGCCACCTTATTTTGATGGTAGCAATTATGCTTTTTGGAAAGTCCAAATGAGGGCATATTTATGTTCAATAGATGAAATTATTTGGGATGTCATTGATATTGGATGGACTAGGTCGGAGGCTGCCAAATCTATGTGGTATAAGGCAGCTCTTGCAGCGTCTAATGCGAATTGTAAAGCACTAAACACTATTTTTTTTGGTGTATCTCCAAATGAGTTCCACAGGATATCTCACATCACTGTTGCCAAGGAGGCATGGCAAATATTGGAGACCACTTATGAAGGAACGAAGAAAGTGAAAGACACTAAGTTGTCGATGCTAACCACCCGGTTTGAGAAGCTGAAAATGATTGAGGACAAGTCTTTTGACTCCTTCTATAGTAAGCTGAATGAAGTGGTCATTGGCAAGTTTAATTTGGGTGAGAAAACAGAGGATTCCAAGATAGTGAGGAAGATCCTTAGGTCATTGTCGGAAAGCTTCCGTGCCAAGGTTATAGCGATTGAAGAGAGTAAGGACCTTGATGATATCAAAGTCCAAGAGCTGATTGGTTCGCTTCAGACTTATGAGCTATCATTGCCCACACAAAGGAAGAGCAAATCTCTTACTCGTAAGACTATTAATGAAAGGGTAGAGACTCACTACTCATTGGATGAGGATGTTGTCAAAAAAGATGTTGCTTACCTTGTGAAAAATTTTCGGAAATTCTTCAAATGCAAGAACAATGGAAAATTTAGTGATAAAGGGAAATTCCAAAGTGCCAGAAAGGAGAAAAAGGAATTCAAAAGGGAACATGGAAAGGAGTCCCAATCCAGTCAAGGAGTCACCTATCTCAAGTGTTACATGGCCACTTCAAGAAGGAATGTCCTAATTATTTGAGAATGAAGGGCAAGTTGAATGCCACCACTCTTAGTGACTTAGACTCTTCCAATTCTGATTCGGAGGAAAGCTTTGACAAAGAAGGGAATTACTCCACTTTTATGACTAGTGATCATGTTGAGTCTTTGGAGGACTTGAGTTTGCTTGTAGAAGAGCTTGGGGAGCATAGTGATGAGGAATCAATAGGAGTTGTAGAAGAATCAGATGTTGAAGAAGACGAAAGTAATGCGGGTCTTTAAGAAAACTACAATTCCCTCCTTGAGAAGTCAGGAGGAAATGCAGGGGTGGCCAAGGCAGCCGTGAAAAAGATGAAAAAGGTAGAGAGGGACTATAGAAGTCTTCTAGTGCGTTATAAGGAGGCCAAGTGTGAAATAGATGATAGGCCAGGAACGAATTGACCGGTTGTGATAAATTAACCAATTAATTTAGCCAAGTGAATTAATTAAGTTAACTAACATGCAAACACAAGATAGTACAAAAAAATTACCTATAAACTAATTATGCAGCAAAAAATAAATAACACGGTGATTTGTTTATGAATGGGGAAAACCTAATGGCAAAAACCCCACCGAGTGATTTTCAAGTCATCACTCCCGAAATTCCACTATTATCAAAATAACCAGTTACAAGTAAAGGAATCCCAATACCTTATACCAACCTACAATTGAACCCTTACCCCAATACCCAATTGGACTTGTTCTATAGTAACAATTTCCCCTTTTAATGCACGACTCCCAAGTTCGTTCTAGCCAATGCGCAGATCCCAGTACGCGACTTCAATCACCAACTAGAGAAGGTTGTTGGCTGTAAAATTCTTCAATTCATCCCAACGATGAAGATCAAGAAGATGCTTTGTCACAAAACCCTACGGTGCACATACACAGTAACTTCTTCATAAGAATGATGAACTACGGCAAAACTTTTTCTCTAGTTACAAATTGCTTGAACAAACTTTTCTCAACACTTGTGCAACTTGTGAACTCTTTGATGGTCCTTAAAATAATCCTTTTATATGTCTAGGGTTAGGAGAAAAGAAGTCCTAAAGACATATTCACAAATTCCAAGAAAACAGATAAGAAATTCTATTTTTATTTTAAATCTTGATAGATAGGAGGTGTCGAGCAACTGTTAAGCTTTAATGAACTTGCACTTCATAGCTTGTTTCTTGGACAGACTTGATGATTTCAACACTTGATCTTGAAACACAGTTTCTTGAAGTATTAAAAACACCTATATTTACCAAATTACAAGTAAAGTGCGTTTTGTCAAAAGATTAGCCAATTACATAACATAGTGACATATGTTCCTAAACAAGTGAATCACATATGTCCTAATAATAGAAACACTGAATGGTGAGCTAACCGAAGCTTATACAAAGGTAAAATTCCTTGAGCTTGAGGTGGTTCAAGCAAATGCCAAGGTCGAGAGGGTCTCCACTAAGAAGCTTGATGAAGTTCTTTCTCATCAAAAACCTTTCTCCGACAGAACCGGATTGGGATATACTGGAGAAAGTAGTTTAGCTGTCAATATCACCAAGGAAGTGAAGTTTGTGAAGGCAAAAGAGCCGGTAGTAGCTGCCACTACTCCTGAGAAAGTAAAGGTGGAGAAGAACAAAAACGTGGTTGACCAACAGGTGTTGAATAAGCCTCATAACCAATCAATGGTCAAGTCTGAAGCTAAAGGGAAATCACTTCCAAAATCACAAAGAGGTCCTAGAATAAAACATTTCTGCCATCATTGTGGACTTCAAGGATACATTAGACTGAATTGTCATAAGCTTAGAGCATTAAAGCATGCAAGTGATTAGAGGCTGAAGAACAACCCTCAAGCTCAAGGGGCCGTGGTGAGAGAAGCAGAGCTTCATCTTCATCTGTTGTTCCTTCAAATGCATTCCAGATTATCCTTGAGAAGATTGATGGGCTCAGAGATGTTCAGAATGAGCAATGTGACAGACTAGCTGCTCTCCAAGATCAGATGAACTTACTTTTAGCAAAGCTTGATAATTTCACCACCCAGTAATAGCCCTTTGGCCATTCCAGTCAAAAAGGGAGAGAATTTTGGAGGGTAGCTCTTGAGGGGGAGTGCCTTTTTGAAGGGGAGCATACCAAAAACTTAATTTCAACAGTGTTTATTTTATACTCTTTTGTGTTTTGGTGTTTTGTTTTAAAGTGGTGTTATTGTTATTATGGGGTTTGCTAAATACACTTGGTTTAAAACTCATGGATATGGTTTTAATACGTTGTTTAAAGTTGTTGGTTCTGTGATATATATATATATATATATATATAAGTTTATATTCAATTTAAATTTACTGTGCTTTGTACCCATGCTTTGAAGCGTAGTACTTGTTGATTGATGTTATGCATTTTTTTAAGTACATCACTCTTGTGCCCTTTGTTGGATTTTATATCCTTAATGCAATTACCTTGAGTTGTTGCATTGGTTGAGTGTTGGACATGCAAATGATACTTTGCATTGAGCTTATTAGCTTGCATGTCCGGATGTTCATTCCTTATGTGAATGAGCATTGTGGTCACTAATTATAGTGATTGTTCATTTTTGGTCAAGTCATGGTTTATTCCTTAATTCCATTTTGCTTGATTGCATTGTGCTTACTCCATATGCATTACATGTTTTCTACATACAATGATCATATTGTGTTGTTGTTTTTCAGGAGAGACTTGTTCTTATGGTTCAAGAGCTACACAGATTCTAAAGTTGGGTGTAAGTGAGTTTTGTTCAATTGTTCCTAACTCACATGTTAAGTCTAGAGTTTGTTTTAGGGTTTTGTCGCGGAATAGCCAAAGGAGGAGATTGTAAGGTTGAATTTAATCAACCATCTTGTTGGTTTTATTTTGTACCAAATTTGCTTGTAATTCAGCATTTAAAAACCCTATATTTAGGTAGGAATCATGTAAGTGTAGTGTGTGAGAAAATGTGAAGAAAAGCTTAAGATTGTGCACTCAAAAAGGGACTCACGATTGGATCTCGCGACTTGCAAGTCGCCAAAGGATGCACACGAGTAAAGCATGCAGAGGAGCTGAACAGTCACGCCAGCTAGAGCACTACAGGACAAAAAGTCCAGTCTAGCCATTCAGTTAGCTCACGGCTTGGACTCGCAACTCAATCAAGTCGTGAGGCTAAGTCGCCAGTCCACTCTATTTAGGAAAATTTGACTTTTCGTATTCCATATACACACCAACATAAATACCCCTTATACTTATGAAATGTAGAGAGCTTCCAGAGAGAATTTTGAGAGAGAAACCCTAGAGAAAAACAAGATTGACTCATCCACAGTCTTTACATAGTGACTCTTCAAATTCCTCAACTTTCACCCTCTCCATTGTTAAATCCTCGAGAGGTACATTAGCCAAAACATTTTCTCATCATACCCATATCTATGAAAAGGCTATTTCATGCTTAGGAAGCAGTTAAGAAGGGACCAATTGATATTGGTTGATGCTATGGGTTATAGCAAAATCCGATAAGCTAAAGAAGACAAAGGTTCGGCGTAACCTCGTTGGAGCAAGAAGCTTGGAGGGCTTAGGTACACTGGGTAGATTAGGCTTGGAGGTTCTTCTACTGTTCATGTATCCCGGCTTCATTCTTTAGTGAATTATTGACCGCTTGGAGGGTGGCGGAGAGGTTTTACGCCAAGGGCTTCGGTTTCCTCTTCGATAACACATTGTTTTGTTGTTGTATTTGCATCTTTGTTCCCTTAATCTTTGCCATTTAATTTCTACTGTGGATGTGATTTTATTTGGTTTAGATTGTTTATCAATTCTGTTATAAGCTTATGTTCATTTTCTGCACATACATTGTTTGATATTAAGCTTGAATTGGTAATTTGTAATTTGAAGGTTTAAACGTTCATAGTGTTTTATACGCTATTTGAACTTTCAGATTTATTCTAGTATTGTGTGCTAGATGCATGTTTAGGATAGACTTAGTATGTGTGTGTGTGTATAGGATGCATATTATTAGGTTATTTGATATAATTAGGATGTGGAACACAATGAGTCGAGGCCGACTCATAGGTCGGGTGTGGTTAGGTGCCTAACACCTTTCCATCCCTATCTCTAAACTCTGGACACGTGCTTTGGTAAGATCACTCATTCACAGAAGGGTAGTATATTCATGATTCCTTAACTTAATCTAGGTGGCAACTCCATTATCCACCCTCCACCAGGTCCATTCGGCCGAGGAATAATCTAGGTGGTGCTTACGTCCACGTTACCACTTGTAATTAGAAGTACTTCGTGATGTTCTTAAAAACACGACAACTAAGACTCAAATACAAGTAAAGTACGTTTCATCAAAAGATATGCCAATTACATATAAATATATCCCTATAATGAGATTTAATATTTCTAACCTGAAATGTGAGATATAATTTATGTATTTAATGAGAATTATAATTCTCGTGAAATTTGTCCAACAAATGACAAAAATTCATGAATACTTAATGTTTTGGTACACCATATATTTATGAGATTGTTGGAGAATTTCATGTGGTTAGCCATCTCTTTCATTGTTTGTCTTTATAGGGAGGCCCAAAGTTTGACCTAATAATAATTTTCTAATTCTCCCAGAAGTTCAAATTGTCTGAAAATGGTGAATTTAGGCCCCGTTTGGTTTAGAGCTAACTCATTCTCAATTCTCTGTTTTCAGTTCTCATCACTCAAACCCAAAACTCAATTCTCACAACCCATTTTCACTCAAAATTAGCAAAATAACGTTTGGACTCAGTTCTCAGTTACCTATTTCTACCACTTTTCCCCAAACCCACGGGCCCTAACACTGACACTACCCATGGTGCGTCTATTGCTACTCGCGTCTCGTTATTAATGAAAAACCCACTTCTTTTTTTCTCAGTTCTGCTTTACTTCTCCCACTTCTTCTTCTTTACTTCTCCAGACTGAAAGAGTCACTGTGTTCTGCCTCTTGCCTCTCGCCTCCCACATCGACGCTTGCCGACATCAAAATAGGTATTTTCTCTAACGCTCTTCGCTCCATCTCTCTATCTCCCCTGCTCTGTTTTGATCCATTTTTTTTGCCTCTTCCTTTTGTCAATTTTTGAGAGATTTTTTTTTGTGTAAAGACAGGAGTAGTGATTTCAATGCCAAAGTTTCATCTTCCAAATTAGCTGTGAGGAGCAACCCAGCTTTTAGGGGCCCTTTGGTGTATGTTTGCTCTTTTACTTGTTATTTTCTTAGCTGGTAATATTGTTATCATGAGTTTTTTGTTCATTTCTTTGTGGCGATTGTGATTTGAAACTTTTATTATGGTAATGATCTGATTTACAATCATATTGTGCATATTTTGCAAATTGACAGTCACCCATTTTTTTTCAATTCATTTTTTCAAGGGAAAATGAGTTGGGATCTTTGATTTACTATTAGAACAAAAGAGGGTTCTTTGTTATTCTCTTGAAAGGTGACATTTTTTAGACATACTATGAGTGACAATCTCCATCTATTTGTTTAATGTCTCAAACTTTCAATGTGCACTCTATTTGTGGACTGGTTGCTCTTTTGGTTCAAAAAATTTATAAATATTGATTTCCTTTCAAGTTCTGAGGAAATTGTGAATGGTTACCTACTTACGATGCATAATATGTACCATTCAAAATGCATCATTTGTAAGGCTTAATTCTGTATGCGCTCATGGTTCTTAATTACTGATATCATCCAAATATTCATACTCAGCGTTACATAATATTTTGACATTAATTCTATATTATGTTCGTTAGTTTCTGAAATCTTAGATTGCTATAATTTTTTTTTTTTTTTTTTGGATGGATCTTCTATCAAATTTTAGGTAGTATAACATGTAATAAAAATGCATGTAATAACATGTAATAAAAATTCTTGTGGAGAAAAGGAGTGAGAAGGAAAGTAATAGTTCACCAAACAAGGTATATATCATAAGGTGTGATAGTGTAATCCAAATTTCTACCCAAAAAAAAAAAAAAAAATAGTGTAATCCAAACAACTGAAAATGCATTTTTATTACATGTTATACTACCCAAAATTATGGCAATGGGCATTGCATTGTTCTGTTATATACAATGTGAGTTGGATGGATCTTCTATCAAATGTCTATGCATTGTTCTGTGATATGCATTTCATTTCAGTAATAGCTGTAAGAGTTAAATTTGATTTGGCATATAATGAGATCAATGTATCCTCTAACAAGCTTGTTTTTTTTGTCAAAGAAATTTTTAGAGGTGAGGAGGGGGATGGAGTGGTGATTTTGGATGTACATTGTCTTTTGGATTCATAAGAAAAAGAGTGGAGAGTGTATTGATATCTCAGGTTGAATCAAGTTAGGAGTGGATATACATTGTCTTTTGGATATACATTGTCTTTATTAACATATTTTGTCCACCTTAAGCCCAAACTCCCATTCTCTTTTGATTTACATAAACTACTTGGAGAACCTATTACTGTGGATTTGGATTGCTTTACTCATGCTTGTATAGAATGTTTGTAGAGAATGTTTCAAGTATTCTTCGTGATTGATATAGAGGCAGGTTCTTACCAATGTCGGAAACAAGTAATTATTACTCCAGTACCAGTGGGCATCTTTGTGACCTAGACCATTGCACCCTTAGGACATCCCTGAAACTTCATACTTTTGGTAGGAGGTTTTATGGTTGTCGCTACTGGTCACCAGTAAGTACCACATCCAAAATTAGTAAAACATTGATTATGTGCATTAAGTCACCAATTTGTTGAAACGCTATTTAATTGCTTTATTTGATTGTATATGGTGATGACCGTGCATGTAAGTTCTTCAAATGGTTGGACACCAACACTTGCACGCGTGACGCAACAACAACACCTATTGTGTTAGCAAAATTCCGAAGATTGGAGCACGAGGTGGAACTTGCTAATGAAGAGTTGAAGCAAGCACATGCAATGGGAGAAGCTGCAAAACGAAAGGCTGGAAGAGCCAAGGTTGCACGTAGGATTTCCGAAGAGAAAGCGGAGAAGTTCAAGATAGCTCTAGTAATATCATGGGTGATGTTTGGAGTACTATTTATTTTGTCTACTAGGTTTGAGGATGTTAGAAGCAGGCAAATGTATTTGCCTGGATGAGTTGGTTATGTGCATAATAAGCTAGAATTGTATTGTGAAAATTGGAGATCATTTGTATTGTAATGGTACAACTTCATGTACCAATTTTTGTATTGTAAGTATAAACATTTATGGTATGTATGACATTGTACTTTTATAAATCTTCCTTCCAAGTTTTTCCTATGCTTAATTATTTTACCCCATGCATAACTCTCCATGTCATCATCGTCAGAGTCAAAGTAAGCATCGTCAAAATCGAAGGTCCAGAATGGATCATTGGGAGAGACCATTCTACCCTATACCCTATAAAAACCAAAGCATCAGTACCAATTCATTGCAATATATAAACTAACAAAAGGAATAATAAGTGGTATTGAAGATGCTGCAATAATGTTAGCACAACTCTCCTTATAATGTAAGTACTAAAAAACAATTACCATAAAAATGATACAATACTAAAAAAAACACCAAGTACATAACAACAATTACCAAACCCACATACTAATGTAAATTGCATCAAGTAGAGATCACTAAGTGAGAAAGCTCACATATGCTAATCATGTCAAATCCACATGCATAGTTCACAACAATTACCATTACAACAAAAACTACTTTAAGTAAAAGTGTTCAGCTGAACAAGGCAAATACAACCAAAAGTCCAAGATCATCTACACACACATAAAGTCCTTACAAGCTACATAAGTGATTCACATCCGAATCACAATAATCCATACAAAATAGAAATAAGAAGTCTCCATTTATTTTCTGGGTTGTGAGCATAGCGCTCCATCCACCTCCTCCTTCTATGTTTTGGCATGCCCATGAACACCACTCGTCTCTCTTTTTTTTGGAGAACCTTGGAGATGTTGATATAGGTGTCATCATCAAGATCATTGTACTGGTTCAACACATCTAAAGCCCTCCCAATTGCCTTTGAATACAAATATTCCAACACAATTGCGGAGATGTTAATATATATATATATATATATATATAGTTCCTTGAATTGGCTGCTTCATTTCTATTGGAAGAGGAGCTGAGAGAGTATTTTACTGAAGTTTTCATTTCTTAATGTAATTTTGATAAATGTTTATGTCACTTTGAAAAACAGAAAACTAATGGATGGACAAATAAAGCAAAGAAATGTAAATAGTGCAATATGCAGTGCTCTATTTGTTTTATTTTTATTTAATGCTTACTATCATACAGTGTCAATATCTAAGATCAAGTCATCACTCAAACAAAGGAATGAAAACAGTATTCTTAATAACAAAGAAAAGAACCATATTCCTAATTAATCCAAAACCTCAAAAAATAAGTTAAAGCTTAGACATTTTCCTTCTATCATACGTGTATGAAAATCAAGAGACAAAACCATCAAAAGACCACCCAAACATGAAGTGAGTGAAATCAACAAAATTTTGGTAATTGTTAAATTGCCAAAACCAGGACCTTCTTCACAAGTTACTATAATAATAGGAAACAAGATATACTACAAGAATAAAGGTTGCACTTGATGAAATTGCATATCAATTTTTTCAATATACAACACAAATTAATGATATGAAATGTGGGAGAGAAAAACCTCATCCTTTTTGTCTTCTATACACATTACACACAATCAGAGTAATAGAACCACAAACTTCTGCGAGCTAAGTAAGCACTGACATATTTGAGTTGCCATCAAATCAAGGTTTGATATCTTATTTGTTGTAGATGGTGAAAGAATCTCTAAAGGCAGGAAAATATAGCTACAAGCTAATTTTTTGTCGAAGATATCATATTATTAATAACACCATAATTTTACTTTTACTCCTACAATTATATTTAATTTTTTTTATACAAAAAATTTAAGAAAAATTATGTTTAAGGGCTCAATTATTAATTTTTTTTTAAAAATTATTCATACCACTTAGATATCCTATTGAAGAACACAGGGTTAATTTGTTTAGCTCAGTACATGTCTAGCACTACCTAATGTTTCCTAATCAGATTTGACCCAACCTATCCTAGTGCTTAAGAATGGTTCTCCCAGAGTAGTCATTATGAGGATACCACATGAGAGGCTAGTACTAAATTAAACAAATGGCAGTTTGATATAAACAAATGAATTTGAAATGTAATCTTAAGCTATTGCAGCAAAGGTATGGTTGGGAGAATGGAGAGCCAAGGCATGGGTGACTCATGGCTGTGCTTTGCAGTGTGGTTTGTTCTGGCAAAGCACATGTGACATGCACACACACCAGAAAGGACTGTGCTTTGTGGTCTAAAGGTAAAAACTATATACTATCGAGGCAAAGTAAGGGAAAAATGGGTAGTTTTTCCTTAATTTACAACCAATTATGAAGCAAAATGGTTTTTTTTTTCTTTTTTTGATCCAGAAGCAAAATGGTTTTACTTTTGCAATATAACACCATATTTGTTCATCAATTAAACAAATAGGTCACATAAATTTCATACCACAGTTGTGGAAAGAAAGACCCACTTCAATAAAACACAAATAATGAAAAGAAAGACCCAGGTGCAGATCAATAAAACAGAAATTATAAAAAGAAAGCAAGATTGAAGATGAGTCCATGGAGAAAAACCCACTTCAACAACAACAAGGCAAATACCCGTGGGCAAAAATCAATAAAATAGAAATAATACCACAATGCCCAAATGGTCATTGACAATAGAGAGGGAGATAGAGATATACACCGCACCTAGGAGAAGATCACAGAAATGCCTTCAAATGGTTTTTGCAATGGACAGAGAAATGACTTCAAACCCACTTCAGTTCAGACCTAGGTGAAGAGAAATGACTTCAAACCCACTTCGTGCTTCAGTTTAGATTGCTGGAGGTTGAGATTTGATGGAGTAATGAGAAATGTGAGAGAAAACGAAGAGAGGGAAGTGAAAAGGGGGAAAATTTTGGCTGAAATATTTTGAGGGAAGTGAGAAATGGTTTTTGAGGGAGCAATGGTAATATCAAAGAGCATATGAACTGACTTGACAACATAGAAGAAATGGGTCCCACAAAGTCCGGAAATTTACCTTAGTGCCACTGAGTTATGTAACTCAGAAACAAAAAACAACTTTTTGTTGTTTCCGGTTTTCATCACTCATACTCAACCCAAATTGAGTTTGAGTGATGAAAACAAGGAGAGAAAATAAGCCAAACACTCGAAATTGAGTGGGTCCCACGTAATTCTCAAACTCGGTTATGAGAACTCAGTCATGTGACTCAAAACACCCCTAATCCAAACAAGGCCTTAATCATTTAATCATTACATGGTCTACAATGATCCACTATATCAATATTTTTGAGTCATTGCAAAATATAGAAGATCCATGATTATTCCCATTATAATAAAAAAAGAACAAGAAAAAAAGATCCATGTTTATTCCACCTTTTAGCAAAGTATGGGTTAAATGTTGGTCAAGTTTCCATGAACATGGAATTAGTATGAAAATCTGTATATTTCACAAAAATAAAAAAGTTTAAGAAAAAAGGCCAAGCCAAGTTCATGTCAATGTGTTCATCTAGCTCCTAGGTGGAATCATTCGAATAAATAATTGCCAATAAAACTTAAACAATTATGAAATAAAAAATAGTTAGAGTTTTGAAATTGGATACATAAAAATAAAATTCAAAAAAATAAATACAATTTTGGAAAAATAAAAGATTTCCCTTTTATTAACAAGATTTTCCCTCATACATCATGTCACTTTTATATTTATTGTCCTATTTCCCAATCATGCTTCTTCACAGCTGTTTTCGTTTCTAAATTATATATGTATAGCCCATCCTCTTTTGCTATCCAAATGCAATAGGATCCACTGCAACCCTGAATGAATTCATGAGCTGTTGTAAATACATCGAAAGTAGCATGGAACTTAATTTTGGAGTTAGTGTACCAAAAATTGTAGAAAAAGAGCGTTGTTTCAAAAAAGTTTATGTGAAAAGAGAATTCCCAATTTTCGCCAGATTGAAGATTTCTAAGGCCTAGATCATTATCTTTAGATTTACAATGATAGAAAAGCACACTGTTGTCAAGGTTGTTGACAATTCGTACATGGTTCTTTTCAAATTTGGGTAACACTATTAATGCACTGCCTATGAAATATACATTACTTTTGTTTTGTTTTTGTTTTTTTTTTTTTTTTTTGAGAGAGTTTCAATATATGGCGTCCACTTCTGATGATTGCTCTTTATCATCAGATTAAGACACCAATCAGTTTTTTGATATAGGCGAGGATTGAACCCCAGATCTCTTATACAACCATCAGAGACTTTACCAGTTGAGCTAATTGGAACCCACTTACTTTTGTTTTTATAGCTATACATGTAAACATACACATCCACTATGAGTTTTTTCCTACAAACCAATGAATTATAGACACGTGTATTTCTTTCTTTGTAAAATGTATATTGCAACTAATTAGTTTGCAGGTTAAAGAATAATAATTATTTTCTATTTCTTTTTAAATCAAGAATAATAAATTCCTAGTAAATGCATAATTATGACTTTTAAAAATAAATGCATTTATTAGGTGGTTGTGTATGTTTATAAACCAATAAAGCAATGAATTTTAAGGAATAATAAACCAATGGATTATAGTTCATAATTAAACATTTATTATTCTTCAACCTTTAACCAATGAGTTGTAATACACATTTTTTGAAAAAAAAAAAAAAATTCACATGTCAGAAGTTCATTGCTTTACAAGAATAAATTCAGTGGTTGTGTTTTTTTTTTTTTTTTTTTTTTTTTGGAATATTTGGGCACTATTTGACTTTAGTTTTGAAAAAATAGTATAAAATATTATTTAATTGAATATTAATAGCACTTTAAAAAAAAGTATAAAATTTTCATTTAAGTAAGCATTAATTACAGTTTAATATGTGCCCTTGGGGCTCTGGTTAACAAAAGCAACATAATTATGCTTAAACTAAAAGATACTCCCTCCGTCCACTTTGTTTGTTCTCTATTCCATTTTGGGATATCCCAAAATATTGTCCTTTTTCTAAAAATAAAAGTCATTAATTTACTAATGTTCCTATTATACCCATATTAATTTACTAATTCAATTTTTTGATAAATTTATTTAATAGTAGTTTTGGAAATTTATACATTTTTAAAAGGTAGACAAAACAATAAATGATGTTTTCTTAAAAATTTTGACTTTTCAAACAGGACAAACAAAGTGGGACGGAGGGAGTAAAACAATCTTTTGGAAAAAAAAAAAAAAAAAAAGAGGAAAGATATGAAATCACTATTAATTATTTAACATTGGCTCATCACTTTAGCACTAACAACTATATCAATTACTAGCCTTATCACACGAGCTTCATGCATGCGATGAGTTTTTTTTTTTTTTTGATTTAGTATCATATATTTTTCACTTATTTCAATTTGAGGTTTACACTATGTCTCACAAAAGTTGTGCATTTAGAACTACTAATATGGTTAGAAATGTCATAAGGCTAGCTCTAAAAAATGAATACTAAAATAACATTGAAATCATAAGTTTTTATGTGGATTTGTTGATTTTTTAGATCTAGCCTTATTACATAATGTAATATTGAAATCATAGTTTAGCCTAATTACCTAAAAAAAGATCAAAAACCACTAAAAATGATGAAAATACCCTCCCTAAACCTAAAAAATGACCAAAATACCCTCGAAACCTATAAAATGATGAAATACCCCCAAACCTATAAAATGACCCAAATACCCCTAAAACCTAAAAAAAATGACCAAAATACCCCCAAAACAAATATTTAGGTTTAGGGGGTATTTTAGTTATTTTTTGGGTTTAAGGAGTATTTTGGTAATTTTTAGGTTTTGAGGGTATTTTTTTTTCATTTTATTAGTTTTGGGGGTATTTCGGTAATTTTCTAGGTTTCAAGGATATTTCAATCATTTTTAGGTTTCAAAGGTATTTTGGTAATTTTTAGTGGTTTTTGGGCATGTTTGGTACTTTTTTAGGTTTAGGGGATATTTTGGTAAATTTAAAGGATTTTAGGAGTACTTTGGTCATTTTCAAGTTTTAGGGAAATTTAGGTAATTTTGATTATTGGGTAATCGGGTGGATTGGGGTTTGACCATAATAATTGAGTTGGCTTGGGTTTGGATTAGAAGTAATTAGTTAAATGAGAAATAAATGGGTAAATGAGATTTATGTACCTATTAGGACATATGAAAATCATGTTAGGAACATATGTCAATGTAGAATTGGCTAATCTTTTGACAAAATGCACTTTACTTGTAATTGGGTAGATATAGGATGTGTTTAATACTTCAAGGAATAAGAGTTCAAGTCCAAGTGTTAAAGCCATGCAAATCTATCCAAAAATCAAGCGAAGAAGTGCTAGATTTTAAAGCTCGACAGCTATCTCGACAGATAGCATCTATCGAGGTTTAAAAGGCAGTTTTTACTCGATGCTCAATAGCTGCTCGATAGATACCCTATCTATCGAGATTTAAGAAAATTAGTTTTTCAAATATGATTTCACTCCAATCCGTGTATACATGTTTAGACTTTCTTTTCTCACAACTCTACACATATATAAGGATTATTTTAGGGGTCGTCAAAGCTGATGTAAGTGAGTGCAACTTGATGTAAAGGTTTTTCACAAGCATATTGTGACCGGAGACATTTTACCTTAGTTCATCTTCCTCTTCAAGAAACTGCTATGTTTGTACGCTGTTATGTTTTGTAATCAAGGAGCTTCGTGATCTTCATCATGTTGATGAACTGAAAAACTTTGCAGTCAACATCCTTCTCAAGTTGGTGGTTAGTCACGTACTGGGAGTCGTGCATCGAAAAGGAGAGATTGTCACTACAAAACAAGTCCAATTGGGTATTGGAGTAAAGCTTCAACTGTAGGTTGGTATGAGATAATAGAATTCCTTTACTTGTAACCGCTTGTTATGATAATAGTGGATTCTCTGGAGTGGCAACCTTAGAATCACCCGGTAAGGTTTTTCCCTTGGAGGTTTTCCTCATTTGTAAACAGATTATCATGTCAACTTTATTTTCTGTTACATATTAAATTAGTTGGTGATTTGTTTGTATTATCACATGTATTGCATGTTAATTGACTTAATTAATTCACTTGACTAATTAATTGGTTAATTTATCACAAGGGGTCAATACATTCTTAGCTTATTAGTACCAAAAATAATAATAATAATAATAAAATAAATTAAGCACTCTAGCGCCCAAAATATAATTGTTTTACCAGTAGTGACAGAACTTTATTTTGTCACCAATGAAACCTAATTTTTTACCAATAGTGATGAAAACTTATTTCCTCACCAATGAAATCTAAATCTTATATATTGGGTGATGAGATTAGTATTTCGTCTCTTATTGTCTATATTTAGTGATGCAAACCTTTCACTACCATAGATATCACTTTTGGTGACAAAACTATTTGTCACCAAACACAATAGTACAATCCGCAAAAAAAAAAAAAAAAATAAATAAATAAAAAAACCCAATGGTACCTTTATATTTCATGAGCTATATTGATGAAAAACCTATTTCATTACAAATACTGATTTCGTCATCGTAGTACAATATTTTATCAAAATCGATGATGAATTTTTGTTTTCTTCATCAAATGTTATCATTTAGTGACGAATTTACTTTTCCTCCCTAGATTTCACACCATTGTCCACTTTTATTCTAGTGAATGCACGCACGAAACACGTGTGATGAAGCTAGTATATTACTCTTGTATCTTTCTTTATTTAAAGCGTATTGTCATAATTTATATTCATTCCAATTTGAAGTTTATGCATTTGTCCAATGATATGATTTTTTTTTTTTTTTTTTTTTTTGGATTTAAGGTAAAAATTTGGGTGACTAACTAAATTTCTATCTTTTTCTCAATATTTAAAAAGTAGGATTAATCTCCTGTCTTTTTTTTTTTTTTTTTTTTTTTTTTTTTTTTTTTTATATTCTAAATTTTTTTTTTGAATTTGCATGACACATTCGATTTCTAATATTAATCTCTATTTGTAGGAATGACAACGGGTTGGGTTCGGGCCGAGTTTTCCATCCCGGACCCGACCCACGGGCTAGGACTCGCAGCTCGGACCCGGTCCATTTATTAAATGGATTTTTTTCCGAGGCCCAAACCTGCCCCACCGGGCCCAATCTTCAGCCCCTAATAGTGGCCCAATCCGTGGCCCAATAAAAAAAATTATGTTTTCTTGAGAAAAAAAATCACAGCAGCACAAACAACAAATCCAAGTAAATCTCAAATCAAATCCACCATACCCATTCAAATTTCCTATTCACATAATCCAAATACATTTGAAATCAAACCTTTTTTTTTTTTTTTTTTGGGTTAAAAACGATGATATCATTAAACTAAACTACATCCAGATCAGTACAAAGTCTATTGAAATAAACTCCATTACAATCATCCTCTAAGGTCTTAAGCAAGTCCACAGGCGAATTGGAAAACAAAAGGAAATTTGCCTCTTGATTAGCTCCTATTCTAGCTAAAATCAAACTATTCAAAGAAACCAAATACATTTGAAATCAAAATCTAAAGCAAGCACATGTAAGGAACATCAAATCTTAACAACTAAATCTAAATCTCCAAACCCACAGGTTAAACAAAGAGAATCTAAATCCCCAAACCCACTAATCAAATAAAGAAAAAATGGAAGAAGAACATCAAAAATCATTGCCGTAATCATCGTGGTTGAACGAAACTGGGTGAGATCAGAGAGGCTTTGCAGCGAGAATCTTAGATTTTCGTCTTCGTCTTCTTTGGTAAAGAGAGTGAGACCGAGAGGCTAAGAGCATGAGAGAGGGGCGGCTAACATTTGGTGGCCGACAGCATAAGACATGAGAGGAGAGCGAGTAAGAGTGGGAGAGGAGTGAGTGAGAGTGGGAGGGGCAGCAAGGGTAGGGCTGAGTGAAATGAGAGAATGAATAAGTTAGTGTTTATAAGTTTATATATATTAGGGTTTTTTTGGTAATTTTATTTTTAAGCGGGTCGGGTTGGGTTTGGGTTTGGGTCGGATTTTGTAAACATCTAGACTTGACCTGTACCCACTTCATGTTTTTTTTAAAAACCCAAACCCAACCCTATTTTTAATCGGACCGGGTAAAATCCGACCCATTAGGATCGGGCCAAACCAGGTATTCGCAAGTCGGGCAAAAATTGTCATCCTTATCTATTTGCATAGTTGAAAAAAATAACCTTCTCCATTTGCAACAAATTGATTGACACCCATTGCTAAACTCTAGGTGCAATAAAAAAAATAAAAATAAATAAATAAATGTCATTGATGCTTAGCTAAACCAAATAATCAATCAAACTTTGAAACTTCAAATGGGGTAATAGTAACACTGAGAACTAGGCCAAAATGGCCCATTAGCATTAATTTTTGAAATATTTAGCAACAGAGCACTGTTTCGGAAATAATTAGGGAAATACCACTTTTTCTGGTACTCGAGCTTGGTGAGCTCGAGTACCATGTTTTTTTAATCCACCGTCGCTCCATATTCAAGGAGCCCTATAGTGGCGTTTTTAAGCCCTATAGTGACGTTTTCGGGCCCTATAGCGGCGTTTTTAAGCCCCCATACCAGGTTCAAGGGGCCCTATAGTGACGTTTTCGGGCCCTATAGCGGCGTTTTCCTGCAAAAATTTTTTATAAGTCCCCATAACAGGTTGAAGGGGCCCTATAGTGGCGTTTTTAAGCCCTATAGTGACGTTTTTGGGCCCTATAGCGGCGTTTTCCTGCAAAATTTTTTTATAAGTCCCATAACAGGTTCAAGGGGCCCTATAGTGGCGTTTTTAAGCCCTATAGTGACGTTTTTGGGCCATATAGCGGCGTTTTCCTGCAAAATTTTTTTATAAGTCCCCATACCAGGTTCAAGGGGCCCTATAGTGGCGTTTTTAAGCCCTATAGTGACGTTTTCGGGCCCTATAGCAGCGTTTTTTTTTTTTTGGAGAAGATGTTTGACCAATGAAAAGATGGTACTCGAGCTCACCATGCTCAAGTACCACAAAAAGTGGTAGATCCCAAATTATTTTCGAAACAGTGCTCTGTTGCTAAAAATTTCGGCCAAAATGGCCCATTAGCATTAATTTTTGAAATATTTAGCAACAGAGCACTGTTTCGGAAATAATTAGGGAAATACCACTTTTTCTGGTACTCAAGCATGGTGAGCTCGAGTACCATCTTTTCATTGGTCAAACATCTTCTCAAAAAAAAAACGCCGCTATAGGGCCCGAAAACGTCACTATAGGGCTTAAAAACGCCACTATAGGGCCCCTTGAACCTGTTATGGGGACTTATAAAAAAATTTTGCAAGAAAACACCGCTATAGGGCCCAAAAACGTCACTATAGGGCTTAAAAACGCCACTATAGGGCCCCTTCAACCTGGTATGGGGACTTATAAAAAAAAATTTGCAGGAAAACGCCGCTATAGGGCCCGAAAACGTCACTATAGGGCCCCTTAGCCTAGTATGGGGGCTTAAAAACGCCGCTATAGGGACCGAAAATGTCACTATAGGGCTTAAAAACGCCACTATAGGGCTCTTTGAATATGGGGCGATGGTGGATTAAAAAAACATGGTACTCGAGCTCACCAAGCTCGAGTACCAGAAAAAGTGGTATTTCCCTAATTATTTCCAAAACAGTGCTCTGTTGCTAAATATTTCAAAAATTAATGCTAATGGGCCATTTTGGCCAAAAATTTCAAAAAAACATGGTATTGGGCCATTTTGGCCCTGAGAACTAAACCAAACAGTCATAGTAGTACAAATTAAAATTGAAAAATTAACATAAATTCTAGAAACTAAGCACTATCTACTCCAATGACTATAGCTCATCACTGACTCCCTTCCATCCCTTTCACTGCTATCATTGCTAACAAACATGTCATTGATGCTTAGCTACAACACATGGCATCCTTCAAATAGAAAATTGATGGCGAATGTTATTTTTCTTTTTGTAAATTTTTTTTCCTCGTTTTGACTCATTTTTAACATTTTTCTAGTCACATGGCATCTTTTAAACTGAAAATTGATGGTAAATGTTGAGTAGATGAAAATATTTTGTGCCAATGCCCTTGGTTTATACATGCTTGCACAGAAAATTGATGACATGCTTTGTATAAAAAATTGTAAACGTGTTTGCATACCAAAACTAATGGGTCATTCCTCATAGTGGAGACATTCTTGATGCAAAACAGACATTCCTAGCCCAAGATTCACCGAAGAAAAGGTCTTAGTTTTTATTCTTACAATATTTTATGGGTGATTGTGACCGGGCTTTTGAAAGCCTACCTACGTCCCTCACTTACTGAGGATCAAGTCCAAATGTTGTTAAAAATCATTTTTTTTAAATGAATTTTTCATAAAAACTTTTGAAATGATATATCTTATTCACCCCCCCCCCCCACCCCCTCTTTTTCTTTAAAAAAGTCATTCAATGTAGAACAGTGGTATTAAAAATAGATGATCCTTTGAAAAACCCTTTTGATTAGTCATAATGCTCAAGAGTTAACTTAATTTATTGGGCCAAAATGGCCCATTAGCATTAATTTTTGAAATATTTAGCAACAGAGTACTGTTTCGGAAATAATTAGGGAAATACCACTTTTTCTGGTACTCGAGCATGGTGAGCTCGAGTACCATCTTTTCATTGGTCAAACATCTTCTCAAAAAAAAAAAAACGCCGCTATAGGGCCCGAAAACATCACTATAGGGCTTTAAAACGCCACTATAGGGCCCCTTGAACCTGTTATGGGGACTTATAAAAAAATTTTGCAGGAAACGCCGCTATAGGGCCCAAAAACGTCACTATAGGGCTTAAAAAAGCCACTATAGCGCCCCTTGAACCTGTTATGGGGACTTATAAAAAAAATTTGCAGGAAAACGCCGCTATAGGGCCCGAAAACGTCACTATAGGGCCCCTTAACTTGGTATGGGGGCTTAAAAACGCCGCTATAGGGCCCGAAAACGTCACTATAGGGCTTAAAAACGCCACTATAGGGCTCCTTGAATATGGGGCGATAGTGGATTAAAAAAACATGGTACTCGAGCTCACCAAGCTCGAGTACCAGAAAAAGTGGTATTTCCCTAATTATTTCCGAAACAGTGCTCTGTTGCTAAATATTTCAAAAATTAATGCTAATGGGCCATTTTGGCCTAATTTATTGACTATTAAATATTTGAAATCATTAAAACCATGTAATCAAATTTGCTTCTTTCTTTTGAACCTTTTCCAATTGAGTATTTAAAGACAATCAAAGAAATGAAAGGTGAAAATGCTTGGAAATCACATATGTTGGGCACAAGCAAGAGGGTGAATGTCCTAAGTTAGAAAATTTATTGCAATCATTCGAGAATTTGAGAGATTTTGTTTCTCTTTATAGTCATGTTTGTTGGAAGAAAACAAAGGGTGTACTCCAAATTTAAGAAAATTTTTTTAACTCACTTGAGAATTTAAGAAATTTTGTCTTTAAAGATGTCAGTTGGTGGGACTTGATAATCCTAAGCAATTTTTCTTTTTAATCCAAGAGAAATATTATCAAAGCTAAAGGTGTGCCTACAATCAGCAAGACTGCATGAAGGTATTTATTCAAAGGTTGTAATGTAGGACGGGTTTAGATTATAAAAGAAAGGATATAAAAGGCTCAAAATCCTTATGATATTTCCCCAAGAATTTCAATATTTTAAATTTAAGCATTGGAAGAGTTTTTCCATGTTTTCTCTCATTGTCATGTTCATCACCTTCTCATTGGTCTTCATTGGTTCCATTAATTTTCTTTAATTTGACAGATTTTTCTTTATTGGTCTTCTTGGCATCCTATTTTGTGGTCAAATCAGCCACTCCCTTTTTTGTTTCACTCTCTCTTTTTTTATTTTGGACCCTAACTTTTGCCTTAAAATAAATTACTTAATTATTGTCTTCTTTTTTTTCTTTTTCTTTTTCCTTTTTGCCAAGGGTTTAAAAGTAAACGGAATAAGATTTATACAATTTCTTACGTGGAAAAACTAACATGTCAATGAAATGTTATTTAATACGTATTAAAGTATACTAGCTAGTAACTTGTGCAATGCAAGGGAAAGTTCAATAGAAGATGATTTTATCCAAAAAAATAAAATTTCTTTCCCTTTTATTTTGTATAGAAATATGAAATTTGATAATTATGGTAGTTATTAATATTTATTACTATTGTGTCTTTATAGTTTTTATTATGACAATTATTATTAACATGCATTTTTTATAATAATTAATAGATATTTATTACAATATTTATTCATATATAATTTGTGACTTTTGTTAACTAATGCCCTAGGGGCACACTTTAAAGTTCAATTAATGGTCTATTAATTAGCATTTGGGTGAACTATGAATTAGTATTTTTTTTTTTTTTTTTTTTTTTTGGGTTGAAAACAACTATGTATTACTACTTAGTAGAGCATAAAGCAGAAAACAAACCATGAGTCAGGGGAGTCATATTCTATTTGACATGTATAGCTATAAAAACAAAAGGAATGTACATTTTAAGTGCAACCCAATACCTTCTCGAAACATTAGGAACAAAAATTGAATCAGAGAACAGTATCCCAATTATCAATTTTTTTTGGCTTGTTATTGTCATAAACTTTGGCATAAATTCTAAAAAACCAAAACCAAAAAAAAAAAAAAAAAAAAACCTTTGGCATAAGCAGTGCATTTACAGTGATATCTAAACTTTTTGAAAAGAGCTATGTACGAATTGTCAATGACATTGACAATGAAGTGCTTTTCTTCTGAGGTTGATTGGTCCACTTAAGTCATCGCTTACACGTGCAAGGTTGCTTGAGTCATCGCTTACACGTTCGAGGTTGCTTGAGTCATCGCTTACACGTGCGCTGATGCGTGATTGGTTCTTGCATGACACTTGGCAAATTTCTATTGGCTTCTGAATAGTGATAGCAAAACCTAGCAGCAATACATGGTGCTCTGTAATTGGCTGTATTTTGTGGACTTGATAATGTGACGTGTCAGCTTGTGATAGGTCGGGAATTTTCCCTTTCTACAAAGTTCTTGAAGGAATGTGGTGCATATTTTTGTCTTTGGTGAGAAAAAAAAAAAGGATGGACTATACTTATTTAATTTTGGAATAAATAAGTGAAGATGCATGATTGGAAAATAGGTAATGAATGATGTATGAAAGAAAATCCTGTTGGCTATGTGGACCAAAACAGCCAGCGCCGGTTCTATTGTCTATGCAATTAATGTGGTCGCCTAAGGCCCTAAGTAGAAAAAATGCCCCAAATTTTAATTTAATTAAGCCCAAATATTAGCTAATAAATAAAATAATATTTTTTTTATCAAATGATAATCAAGAAAAAAAAAAGGAGAAATGCTATGTTCTCAACATTTTTCACAACACTTTTACAACAAATTCTTATTAGCAAGTTCTTAGAGCATCCACAGCAGTTGAGCTAAATTTTTAGCAATTTAGCTCCACTAAAAGTTACTTTATCTATTTTACCTACACACATGCTACAGCAGTGGATCTATTTTAGCTTTTAACACAATAAAATAATATATTCATCACAATAAAATAATATTTCTACTACAATAAAATAATAATATTTCTACTTTAATAAAATAACATATCACCACCACCACACAGCACAAACATCCTCCACCACCACCACCCCACAGCACAAACATCCACCACCACCACCAGTCCACAGCAGAGAAAAAAAAAAAAAAAAAAAAAAAACCCAAATCAAGGCTCAAGCAAACACCAGTCCACAGCAGAGGAAAAAAAAAAAAAAAAAAAACCCAAAAAAAGGCTTAAGCAAACACCAGTCCACAGCGGAGGAAAAAAAAAAAAAAAAAAAAAAAAAACCCCAAATCAAGGCTCAAGCAAACGACGCAAATTCATCGCTCCGGCGCTCGGTTTCGCCGGCGGTTTCACTCTCCACCGCCACTCCAAGGATCGGCTGAGACATCGAGGCGATTCCGATGTCGAGGAGTGGATTCTCTTCACCAGTCCGACGCCGTTTAGCCGGTTCGTGTTCTTGCGATGCCCTTCGGTGTCATTCGCCGGAGGCAAGGACGTGAACAAAGGAAGAATGGTGGTGAGGAGCGATGGCGACAACGTGGGCTGGGACGGCTGAGACGGAGAGCTGGAGAGAGATGAGAGCTGGGAGATGAGAGCTTGAGAGAGATGAGAGCTGGAAAGAGCTGGAGAGTCCACGGTGAGCGAACTGAGAGAACTGGGTTTTTTTTATTTTAATTGAGAGTTGGATTAAAAAATTACTTCTTTTTTTTAGATGAGTGCTACAGTGCACATCTATAGATAGATGTGCACTGTAGCAAATAAGCTAAATTTTATGGGTTTAGCTTCACTGCTGTAAGGCTTTTTTGCTATATTAGTGGAGCTAAAATAGCATTATAGCTTTTTAGCTCCACTGCTGCAAATGGTCTTTCAGACTGTAATTGATAGCAAAAAGTAATTTCAGTGCTGGATTTGAATTAGAATCGGTAACAACTTTGTACCTCAGATTTAAAAAAAAAAAAAAAAATTGTAAATGTAGCACTTCTCCAAAAAAAAGAAAAAAAGCGCAATACACAAAAAAAATCATAACATTTTTCACAACCGTTAAGTTGACAAACTTTTAATAGTTCTCACTTAGGTCTACTATTAATATCACCCTTTTATATACCACTATCAATCTACTATATCAACAGATGTGAAAAGATTTGTTAAATTTTTTGTGTCTATAGACTTTCTAAAAAAACATTTCTACTTGATTTACGTTAATTAGTAATAATTTTGCATCTAAAACAAGATAATAGAGTTTAAATAATATTTAATTTTTTAAAGTCATATTTAAATATATAAAAGACCTCAATTTCAATTTTTGCTTTAGGCCTCTAAATACATCAAGTCGTCCCTACAAACAGCCATGCTTAATTTCTTTCCATGCATAATTAATAAAAGCGAAATCACTTTTTTCCTAGCCATTTTTTGTTATTTTTCAAAAAATTTTGATGTCTCCAATTTTGAAAGTCTTACTATATATTTTTGTAGTGTCACAATTTGAGGTCCAAACCCAAAATGTATGGAGTCTTAGTCCAATGAATCCAATACAATGAATTTGTAGAGAGTGGGTCAAAGAACTAAGTCCTGGTGAGTTGAACTATGGCTAGTATCAAGTTGTGTGACAATCAAACACAAACCAAGGATGCTTATCTTAATAAACTTTCAGTCCGAGGAGGTTAAATCTGTATATGATGGATACTCTCTAATATCAAAATGGTTCAAGTTGCTATATTGCTCTTTTTCCCTCCTCTTTCGATCCCACTTCCATGAAGAGTCTTCCACCTTATATGTCTTCTTTTGAATCATCTTCACCCTTCACTTATTGATCATCTGAACCCCTACTTGAGTATTTGTCCCATCAGCCACCTTCCCTAGCTCTCTATGAGTTGCGGTAGCCAAGGTAGCACTGTTCAAAGGTCTTCGCCACATAAATACAGCCAGTAAAGTAGTTGTTGTGCATTTAATGCGGTGGTGTCAGCCTTTTTTTAGATATTTTTAGGCTTTCTTCTGTCTCACATGTCCATGAAGCACACCCCTGTCATTGAACCTTCTTGGAAGGTCACTTTAATTATTGGATTATATATTTTGAACCATATATACTAAGTCTGAGGAGGATGTACTCCTCCGACAGCCATTCATTTACTCTCTACTTATGGAAACTGGTCTGAGGATATCTCATAATTATTTGCTTCTCTTTGGACCTATTTGTATCCTCGGGTTAAGCCCAAGGCCCAATATACAATCTTGGGCCATTGCTCTCACAATAGCCCCTCAAAACCTCGGGTTTCTTTTTATTTGAGAAGAAAAGTGAGGTTTTGATCTTCTAAGAATTAATACCATTTGATTTTGTTGTTCACACATTGATTATCTCTGACGTTTCGTAGCCCACAAAGCATCATTAATTGCTCCAGGCGGCATGTTGTCCCCGAGATCCAATGGCGAAGCTCAAATCCAACGGTTGAGACTCTTCCTAGAAATATGAGCGGGATAACTCCCACTCATTTCTACTTCCTATATAAAGCCTTGAGAGAATGTGTTCTTTTTTACTTTACCAATCTTCAAGCTCTCTAGTGATCTCCAGCACTCAAAATCAAAGGACTCTCTAATTTTCAAAGCCTCCAAAACTTTTTTCTTCGAAAATCATTTTTTTAAATGACAATTAGAGACAAACACACTCATTTCTGTAAGTTCTTTTCCTTATATTCTTCCTTTTAATCTTGGCCCTCCTCCTCAGCCTTCATTCTTTCGTTTTAGAAACTTCTTTCTAAGTTATTTCTGTTCATTCAAATGGGTAGATTCAAGTATTTGGTAGATTCTCCGGGTAGTATGAAGAGTTTTAGGGCTAGGTACCATATCCCCCAAGGAGTAGGCCTAGAATATTGTTCCCCAGACCATGTACTCATGGATAGAAAAGAAGGTGAAGTTTTCATCCCGATGATCGCTTTTATAGAGGGAGGAATGACGCTTCCTATGAGTAGGATAACTAGGAACTACCTGCTTAATCATAGGTTATGCCCACACCAACATGCCCCTAATATGTTTAGAGTCTTAGGATGCATAGATGCGATAAACGACTAGATGAAACTCGGTTTTATGTGGCACGATGTTGCTCGTCTGTACGAGTGCCACTCCCTTTCAGGGGGGATATTACATCAAATCTCAGTCTGACGAGGTGAGATTGATATCCTGCCTCCCTAAGTCCAACAAAGGCATGAAGGACGATTACCTAGTTATCTCCGGGGGATGGCACGAGAGTCTTCACTACCTAGTTAGGGCAGGAATACCAGGTGGGGTATTCTAGGACCAGGTCTCTCGGCCTAGACCTTAGTTTTCGGAGCTCTCTTTATTCATTTTTGATAGTATGTCTCCTTGGATAATGTTCGTCGTTGGTTTAACAATGTTTGCCTTATCGGATGTTTTGCAGATAAAGGGCACGTTTCTCCGAAGCTCATCTTTGTCAAGGTCCTTGAGCTCAACTTTTTGCTAAGATCGGAGATATTCGTGAGCGAGGACAATCAACTGCGGGCCGCTCACCTTATCTTAGGTTACAAGCCTTTGTTGCGCATCTACCAAGACACAGGCCAAGTGTTAAGAGCAGGTAACCCTCGTCTTGCTCGGATAGATGTTTCCAAGCCAGGGTTCCTCGCGAGGCGGGATCTACCTCCCGTGTTATTGCCTGCTCAACCAAACCCTCCGCAATTTGCAATACCGCTTCAATAAGTTCCACTTGCAACCGTACCAGTAGCGGAAGAGATAGCCTCCTCCTCACACTTGTCACTTGAGGAGGAGATAAACAAATTTCAATTTGCCAAGGAGGAGAGAACTCCTGAGAGGCCTGTGGAGATTTTGGACTCCGAGACTGAGTCCAACAGGCTTTCTACAGCTCATCAGCCAAGGTAGACTGTTGCTTTCATTGAAACAAGCTCCAAGGAAGCAGAGATCATGGACCTGAAGAAGAGGCCGAGCTTAAGGGGTCTGATCACTAACAAGGGTAAGGGAGCAACTCCACTTGAAGCTCCTAAGACCTAAACCTCTGCTAACCTTCCTCTTCCCCCTCCTCCCCCTCTTGTCGACCAAGGCCCGCACATCAATCTTAACCCGAAGAAGAAAAGACCAACTCAGGAGTTGGAAGAGGGGGAGATGCCTCCTCTGAGGGGCGCAAAGAAACAAAAAACAAAAGACCCTCGAGATAAGAGGTCGAAGTCTGTGGAGAGCTGAGACGACGTTGAGATACACCGTCAGCAGCGCAGATGGGCTCCCGTGATTGAGATGGACAGGGCCCCTATTCCCTATGATTCCACGATAAAGGAATCCAATAAGGGGCACTCCATGTACTTGGCCTAGGCCTTAGAGCAGCCCCTCCTCCTCCTCCAAAAGGATATGGATGCCCTTAGGTGGATGAGGCAGCTTGACCTGTTTATGTCTCTGAAAAGAGACCTTGCAATGGTGAGTACAATTTCATTGGCATTTCAACTCATTTCCCTTTTCCATTCATATATACTCTTTATATGTAATCCTCTTGTTGCTTTATGCAGGTCACTTAACAAGTCTTTGTGGCTGAAGAATGCATCAAAAGCACCCATAATAAATTTGAAGCCGAGTCTAATTTCCGACATGAGGTGGAAAAGGCACTCGAGTTTGCAAAGGAGGAGAAGACTCAGCTGGCCGAGAAGCTTAAAACATTTGAGCACGAATGTTGAAGCGCCTTGGCAGGGCTTAAGACTGCCGAGGCTCAGGCTAAGGACCATAGTAAGCTTCTCTTCACCACGGATCTAAATCTAGCCACGAAGAAGGCTACGGTTCTGAGCCTGAAGGCTGAGCTGGAAAAGGCTAAGGCAGAGGCCCAGGCAGTCAAGGAAGCTGCTCAAGCCGTAGAGCTTGCAACCTATGAACAGGGGATGCTCAAGACAGAGCAGGGGTTGGCTAAAGAGGTGGCCGACGTGTGTAGGGACTACTGCACTGTGACTTGGAATGAGGCTCTTAACAGTGCAAGGGTCCCGACAGACTCTAAGCTGAGGAGGGCGGAGAGAGTATATTTTCTAGAACACATCAGAGAGATCCCAACTGACCCTTCCTTAGCTGCTTTGCCCTTACCTTCTCTTGAGCAGGTTCCCAGCACCCAAGACCTTACCATTGACGTTGGGACCTCTACTGGAGCAGGTATGGGCAAAGAGGGCCTTTCTCCAGCAAGTGTTGCTCCGTCTGAGGATACCTTCACCATTAGGGACGTGATCTCTCAAGCTAAGGTAGCCGAAAAGCCTAAAGATGGGGATGCCCGGTCCAACACTGCCACTACCAAGGAGGATCCCTATCCAAAGAAAAAGTATTTGTAGGATTTTATCTTTCTTGTTTTCTCTTCCTGAGATTTTGTAGCTTGTAATATATTTTTAAAGTTAATGAATGAACCTTTCCTTTTATTCTCTGAATCTTTATTTTTGCACTCTTATCATTATTATTACCGACGAGTTTAATAATGCATTTAGCAATAGAGAGTTACTATACACTTATGCCATGGATTGATCCTTATACAATGAGTATTAAATTTAGAGGAGATAAGTAATATACCTTGTACCTCGAGTTCTGTTTAACATTTATAAAAGTGCTCTTATGTGTCTAAAGTAGTTAATTTTCCCTAAGTCTATGGTTTGAGGATCCATGCAGGACTTAGGTTCTGTTTAATACTTGAAGAGACGTCCGAAGTAGTTAATTTTCTCTAAGCCTGTGGTTCGATGAGCCATGCAAGACTTAGGTTCTATTTAATACTTGAACAGATGTCAAAAGTAATTAATTTCCCCTAAACCTATGGTCTAAGGAGCCATGCAGGACTTAGGTTCTGCTTAAATACTTGGCTAGGTGTCTAAAATAATTAATTTCCCCTAAGCCTGTGATTCGAGGAGCCATGTAGGACTTAGGTTCTGTTTAATACTTGAACAGATCTCAAAAGTAATTAATTTCCCCTAAACCTGTGATCTGAGGTGCCACGCAGGACTTAGGTTCTGTTTAAATACTTGGCTAGATGTCTAAAGTAATTAATTTTCCCTAAGCCTGTGGTTTAAGGAGCCATGCAGGACTTAGATTCTATTTAATATTTGAATAGATGTCAAAAGTAATTAATTTCCCCTAAACTTGTGATCCGAGGTGTCATGCAGAACTTATGTTTTGTTTAAATACTTGGCTAGGTGTCTAAAGTAATTAATTTCTCCTAATCCTGTGGTCCGAGGAGCAAGTATGGAGTCTTGGTCCAATGAGCCCAATACAATGAATTTGTAGAGAGTTGGTCAAAGAACTGAGTCCTGGTGAGTTGAACAATGGCTAGTATCAAGTCATGTGACAATCAAACACAAACCAAGGATGCTTATCTCAATAAACTTTCAATTCGAGGAGGTTAAATCTGTATATGATGGATACTCTCCAATATCAGAATGGTTCAGGTTGCTATATTGCTCTTTTTCCTCCCTCTTTCGATCCCCCTTCCATGGAGAGTCTTCCACCTTATATATCTTCTTTTGAATCATCTTCACCCTTCACTTGTTGATCATCTGAACCCCTACTTGAGTATTTGTCCTATCAGCCACCTTCCCTAGCTCTCTATGAGTTGTGGTAGCCAAGATAGCACTGTTTAGAGGTCTTCTCTATATAAATGCGGCCAGTAAAGTAGTTGTTGTGCATTTAATGCGGTGATGTCAACCTTCTCTTAGATATTTTTAGGCTTTCTTCCTTCTCACATGTCCATGAAGCACACCCCTATCATTGAACCTTCTTGGAAGGTCACTTTAATTGCTAGATTATATATTCTAAACCATATTTACTAACTCCGAGGAGGATGTACTCTTCAGATAGCCATTCATTTGCTCTCTACTTATGGAAATTGGTCTGAGGATATCTCATAATTATTTGCTTCTCCTCGGACCTATTTGTATCCTCAGGTTAAGCCTAAACCCCAATATACGATCTTAGGCCCTTGCCCTTGCAATTTTATTTCAAGATTGTTTAAGTTTTATTGTAAACTATTATATGAATGATGCCATCTTGGTGCTTGATGAAATCGTACTCTTGTTCTTTCATGGAAACTCAACCAACATTTAACCCGTACTTTGCTAAAAGGTAGAATATTATGAATCTACTATATTCTACAATGAATCAAAAATTGGGGTTCGGATAATGGTTTGATTAATCTCATTTATCATAAGGGTTTGAATAATGGTTAAATTATTATTTTTCATATATTTATCATTCATTTTAATTTGAGTTTACACTTTTTCACACAAAAATTGCACATTTGGAACTATTAATATGGTTAGAAACGTCATAAGGATAGCTCTAAAAATGATTACCGAAATAGCATTGAAATCATAATTTTGTGTGTGGATTTGTTCATTTTTTAGTTCTAGCCTTATGACATTTCTGACCATATTAGTAGTTCTAAATGTGCAATTTTTGTGAGAAAAATTGTAAACCTCAAATTGAAATATGTGAAAAATATATGATACTAAACCAACAAAAAAAAAAGTCTCATTGCATGTGCGGTGTGCTACTCATGTTTGGACGACTGTTTGGGTTTAGGATTACATTCATTGGCATCTTTTCTCTTATTGGTACTTTACATGTTTTGTGATCTGATGTCTATATGAAAATTTATATGTTCCCTGTCATTTTTCTTTGTTTTTACCCTATTTGTATCTTGATATTTTAATATGCATAGCCAAGATGAGATTTTTCTTTTTCCCAGTTTTCACACCTACGATTATGCGAGGCATTTTGTTAGTGCTTGTAATCGTATTCTTGGACTTGGCGGTACACCTGAGGGAGTTGGGGATCAAGGGAGGCTGAACCCTCTTTGCCTTAATAACTATGTTTGATTTGTTAAAGCTACTTGCTTTTGTTGCTCAAATATTTTTCAAAGTGAGTATTTACATGTTCTAACCTTGATATGCTTATTTTGTTTCTCTGTGTTTCTTCAATTTCCAATTGGGATAGATTCAGATAGGTTTATACGTGCACTTGAGGCCACTCTGGTCCAGGATAACATCAGAGAATTAGTAGAAAGATTTAAAGGCCGAAAGGTACATTTTATCTTTATTTTACATTGATGCTAAACACAAATTATTATTATTATTATTGTTCATAAATAATAATAAAAATTGCATTAGATGATGCTATGTATATACAGTACTGTGCCTGTTAGCCTTGGATGATATGATGATATATGCTGCCCGGATGAGATGCTATGGATGCTTAGATGAATGGTATCACATATACTATGCCTAGATGTATGTTAGGCTGTCATGAGATGCATGTGATGATGTCGTGAGATGAATGAATATGGGATGTATGTTATGCCATGTCTAGATGAATGTTAATTAGGTTATGAATGTGATGTATGTTATGCCATAATAGATGTATTCTAGGATTGTGTGCTAGATGCATGTTTAGGATAGACTGTGTGTGTGTGTGTGTGTGTGTGTGTGTGTGTGTGTTGGGAGGGGGGGGGACGTATACTAGAAAATTATTTGATAGAATTAGGATGTGGAACACAACGAGTGGAGGCCGATCCACGGGTCAAGTGTGGTTTGGTGCCTAACACCTTTCCATTCATATATCTAAACTCTGAATACGTGCTCTAGTCAGATCAGTCATTTATAGAAGGGTGTTATATTCATGATTCTTTTACCTAATCTAGGTGGCAACTTCATTATCCACTTTCTACCCGGTCTACTTGGCCAAGGCATAATCTAGGTGGCGCTTACGTTGACATTACCAATTGTAATTAAAAGTACTTCATTATGTTCTTAAAAACACTACAAGTAAGACTCAAATACAACTAAAGTGCATTTTGTTAAATGATATGCCAATTACATATAAATGTGACCCTAACATGAGATTTAATATTTTTAACCTAAAATGTGAGATATAATTTGTGTATTTAATGAGAATTATAATTCTTATGAAATTTGTCCAACAAATAACAAAAATTCATGAATACTTGACATTTTGTTACACCATATATTTATGAGATTGTTGGAGAATTTCATGTGGTTAGCCATCTATTTCTTTGTTAGTCTTATGGGGAGGCCCAAAGTTTGACTTAATAATAATGTACTAATTCTCCCAAATGTTCAAATTGTTTGAAAGTGGTTAATTTAATCATTTAACCATTATTCGAACCCCTAGTACATACTTGGTCTACAATGATCCACTATGTCAATATTTTTGAGTCATTACAGAATGCAGAAGATTCATGATTTTTCCCATTATAATAAAAAAAGAAAAAGAAAAAAAAGATCCATGATTATTCCAACTTTTAGCAGAGAATGTGTTAAATGTTGGTTAAGCTCCGTGAACATGGAATTTGAATGAAAATCTATATATTTCACAAAAATTAAAAGTTTAAGAAAAAAGGCCAAGCCAAGTTCATGTCAATGTGACTACCATTTCAACTAGCACCTAGCAAGTTGGCATCATTCGTATAAATAATTTGCAATAAAACTAAAAAAAAAAAAAAAAATCAGGAAACTTCGGAAAAAACTGGATACATAATAAATAAATAAATACAAACTTCGGAAAAAACAAAGATTTCCCTTTTATTAACAGGATTTTCTCTCATACCTCATTTGTCACTTATATATTTGCAGTCTTTTCCAATCATGCTCCTTCAAAGACATTTTCATTTCTAAATTATATAAGTATAGTCCATCATCGTTTGCTATCCAAATGCAATCGTATCCACCGCAATGTTGAATTAATTCAAAATCTGTTGAAAATACATCGAAAACAGCATGGAACTTAATTTTGGAGGAGTTAAGTGTACCAAAAATTGCAGAAAAAGAGCGTTGTTTCAAAAAAGTATACTTGAAAAGAGAATTGCCAATTTTCGCAGGGCTGAAGTTTTCTAAGGCCGAGATTATCGTCTTTAGATTTACAATGATAGAAAAGCACATAATTGTCAAGGTTGTTGACAATTCGTACATAGTGCTTATCCAATATTTTGGGTGTTGTTAATGCACTGCTTATGCCAAAGGCTAAGACAATGACAAGAAAAAAAGAAGATAGTTGGGAAATTGTTCTTTGATTCATTTTTTCCAATGTTTCCAAAAGGTTTTTGGTTGCTTTTGAAATATACATTACTTTTGTTTTTATAGCTATACATGTAAACATACACAACCACTGTGAGTTTTTCCCTGCAAACCAATGAATTATAAACACATGTATTTCTTTCTTTGAAAAATGTATATTACAACTAATTGCTTAAGAGAGTGTATTGTGTATAGTATAACTTGTCCCACCCTCCCTTAAAAGTTACAATGACTTTTAAGTGGAATTGTGGTGTGCCTTTGTGTTAAAACCTCTTTCCTTCTCTCTTGTGTGTGTGTGTGTTTGTTTCTCAAAAAATGGTTTGCCGGTTGAAGAGTAATAAATTCTTAGTAAATGCTTAATTATGACTTTTAAAAATGCATTTATTATGTGGTTGTGTAATTTTTTTTTTTTTTTTTTTTCTGAGAAACAAACACAAACAAAAAGAAAAGAGAAAGGGATTCTAACACAGAAGCATATCACAACTCCATTCAAAAGCCATGGTAGGTGGTTGTGTATGTTTATAAATCACTGAACCAGTGACCTTTAAAGAATAATAAACCAATAAATTATAGTTCATAATTAAGCATTTATTATTCTTCAACCTTCAATCAATGAGCTGTAATACATATTTTTTGAAGGGAAAAAAAATTCGCATATCAAAGATTCATTGCTTTGCAGGAATAAATTCAATGTGTTTGTGTATGTTATTTATTTATTTATTTTTGAATATTTGGGCATTATTTGACTTTAATTTTGAGTATATAAATATTATTTACACTGGCGGCTCCAAGTTAGAGTCAGTGTGGTCATAGGATCACCCTAGCCTAGAAAAAAAAAGTCATTAGTATATATAAAATTTAAAAATTTAATGATTTTTTTACCTTAAAAAAAATGTGTGACTACCCTAAATTTTTTTAGGTCCAATATAATTAAATTTTGGACAAAGTTTAGTAACAAACTTAGTTGTAGATTAAGGTTACAACTCCACTCAATATTTTTTTATTAGATATGAATTTTAACAATTCCATAATTAGATTACATTTCTTTTTCTTATATCCTCCGTACTTGCAAAATTCAAGAAGATTAAAGATAAATAGATTATGTCATCAATCAAATGTTTAATTTTCGAGTTTTTGTAGTCTAAAATTATATGTAAAAAGTAAGTTTATGGATCAAATAGTAAATAACATCCGATTGACAAAAAACTTGACATGTCTTTTAAGAACATAAAAAACATACAATTTAACAATTAGATTTTCAAAATATGTAGTCATGTTAATTTGTTTAGTGAAAGTTGTAGTCTTAGGCTACAACTAAATTTGTAGTCAAATTTTGGTCCTTTTAACAATTTATTGGGCCTTTACAAACAAAACGAGAAATCTAAGAAAAATCTTATTTAACTAAAATTTTGAAAGAGATATAGCTTGCAGTATTGATAATAAGATATAACTATGTTTTTTTATTAAATATTGTATTGTAAGTACTCAGAAAATAAAAGTCCAAGCCCACTAAGAATAGTGGTACCTTGTCCTTCGAACCAAGCCCAAACAATAGAATTTTTTGAAGAGAGTGAGAAAATACTTCAAGTGCAATTCTAAGCATAGTTCAAGTATAAGGCCAAAGAGCCCAAAGTAATAGATAAGTGAGAATTAAGTAGTAATTGAGAATGATGTTCTCCTCAGGCTGAGGATTAGTCTCTTATATATATTTGGTTCAGGTTTTACTCCAGATAATTCACTGTTCACTTCCTTATTTTTCTATTTCTTAAAGAAAATGTTCATCCCCTTTTTCTAGGAGATTCCCTTCCTTTATATCCCCATTCCTTGCATCCTAACCCTCTACCAATATGCCTCTAGGAATTCCTAAGGACACTTGTCCCATCAAAACTCTGCTGAAGGTCATGGAAGGGGTTGCTAACTATGAAATTATTGCTCAGAGATCATTCCCACATTAATACAACTGATAAGGTTGGTGAAAGGCATTTAATGCGGAGGGTGGAAGTATACCCTTTAGGAAACTTCCTCCCACCATCCTTGCCTCCATCGCTATCCCTTCTCCTTTCCCTGGAACACCACAAGGCACCAATTGGTGGGCAAATTCCAATTATTCCTTGGTCTGATCCTCCTCAGTCTTCGGACCCCCAACATGTATAATTTATATTTCTTAATGACCACTCCAAAAACAATTCCTAGAGCTGCCATTGATTATTTAATTGAGTATTAATAGAACTTTAAGGAAAAAAAGTATAAAAATGTTATTTAATTAAGTATTAATTGCAGTTTAACATGTGCCCTTAGGGCATTAGTTAACAAAAGGTACATAATTATGCTTAAACTAAAAGACAAAACAACCTTTAGAAAAAAAACAAAAATATATAGGAAAGATATGAAATCACTATTAATTATTTAACATCGGCTCATCACTCTAGCACTATCAACTTTATCAATTACTAGCCTCATCACACGCACTTTGTGCGTGCAATGAGGCTTTATTTTTTTGGTTTAGTATCATATTTTTTTCACTTATTTCAATTTGAGGTTTTCACCATTTCTCAAAAGAAGTGCGCATTTAGAACTACTATTATGGTCAGAAATGTCATAAGCTAGCTCTAACAAATGAATACTGAAATAACATTGAAATCATAAGTTTGTGTGTGGATTTTTTCATTTTTTAGATCTAGCCTATTACATTTCTAACCATATTAGTAGTTCTAAATGCACAATTTTTGTGAGAAAATGTGTAAACTTCAAATTGAAATAATTGAAAAATATATGATACTAAATAATAATAAAAAAGCTCCAACGCACATGTGAAGCGCGTGTGACAAGGCTAGTATATTACTCATATATCTTTATTTTTTTAAAGCTTATTGTCATAATTTTCCATTCATCCCAATTTGAAGTTTATGCATTTGTCCAATGATATGGTCTTTTTTTTAGTGGTTGATTTAAGGAAAAAATTTGGGTGACTAACTTGATTTCTATCTTTTTCATAATATTTAAAAAGTAGTATAAATCTCTTATCTTTTTATTTTTTTATTGTTTTAATATTCTAAAAAATGTTTTGAATTTGCGTGACACATTTTGATTTCAAATCTTAATCTCTATCTGCGTAGTTGAAAAAAAATCATCTTCTCTACATGCAACAAATTGATCAACACCCATTGCTAAACTCTAGGTGCAATAAAAAAAATAAACATATGCCTTCATAGCAAAATCAAATAATCAATCAAACTTCAAAACTCTAAATGGGGTAACAGTAACACCGAGAACTAAACCAAACGGTCACAGTAATACAAATTTAAATTGAAAAATTAACATAAATTTGAGAAACTAAGCACTATTTGCTCCAATGACTATAGCTCATCACTGACTCCCTTCCATCCCTTTCACTGCTATCGATGCTAACAAACATGTCGTTGATGCTTAGCTACAACTCATGGCATCATTCAAAAAAAAAAAAAAAAAAAATTGATGGTGAATGTTGATTTTTCTTTTTGTAATTTTTTTTTTATTTCAATTTGTCACATTTTTAACATTTTTCTAGGATACATGGCATCATTCAAATTGAAAATTGATGGTGAATGTTAAGTAGATGAAAATATTTTGTGCTAATGCCCCTAGTTTAGACATGCTTGCACATAAAATTGATGACATGCTTTGCATAAAAAATTGTAAACATGTTTGCGTATCAAAACTAATGGGCCAGTCCCCATAATGCCGACATTCTTGATATAAAATAGACATTCCTAGCCTAAAATTCAACCAAACAAAGGTCTTAATTTTGAGTCTTAGGATAATTTTTTGGGTGATTGTGACCGGGCCTTTGAAAGGCTGCCTATGTCCTTCACTCATAAAGGATTAAGAGTCCATTTGGATACAGCTTATTTTGCTAAAAGTTGAAAACTGAAAATTGAAAACTAAAAATAGTGTAGAAAAATAAATTTTAAATGTGTGAAGAGTACCGTGGGACCCATTTTTAATATTTTTTTCTGAATAAAGTAGTTGTAGGTTTTGCAAACAATGCGTGAACAGTGCATGAACAGTGCACTTTGTCTCCTAAAAGCTGAAACGTGTACATCAAAAAAAAAAAAAAAAAAGGAAAATACAAAACACCAAACGCAGGAAAATAATTCCTATCCAAACGTATACTAAGTCCAAACGTCGTTAAAAAAATGGTTTTAAAAAATGACTTTTTCATGAAAATTTTTGAAATGAAATTTCATATTCTCCCCCCCCCCTTTTTTTTTTAAAAGCCATTCAATGTAGAACGGTTGTATTAAATATTTTTCTTTTTCAAATGAGCAAAAGATGATCCTTTGAACAACCATTTTGATCAGTCATAATGCTCAAGAGTTAACAACTCAATTTATCAACTAAGAAAGATTTGAAATCATTAAAAACATGTAATCAAATTTGCTTATTTCTTTTGAACCTTTTCCTATTGAGTCTTCAAAGACAATCAAAGAATTGAAATGTGGAAATGCTTGGAAATCACATATGTAGGGAACAAGCAAGAGGGAGAATGTCCTAAGTTTGAAAATTTATTGAAATCATTTGAGAATTTGAGAAATTTTTTGTTCTCTTTATAGTAGTGTTTGTTGGTAGAAACAAAGGGTGTATTCCAAATCCCCCCCCCCCCCCCTTTTTTTTTTTAAATCCATTCAATGTAGAACGGTTGTATTAAATATTTTTCTTTTCCAAATGAACAAAAGATGATCCTTTGAACAACCCTTTTGATCAGTCATAATGCTCAGGAGTTAACAACTCTATTTATTGACTAAGAAAGATTTGAAATTGATAGACCAAAAACGTATTGACCCCTTGTAATAAATTAATTGATTAATTCGCCAAATTTATTAATTAATCAAATTAACATGCAAAGTGCATGGTAGTACAAACAAGTCACCAATTAAACTAAGTATGCAGCGGAAAATAAATTGACAAGATGATTTGTTTATGAATGGAGAAAACCTACACGACAAAAATCCCACCAGGTGATTTTAAGGTCACCATTCCTGAGAATCCACTATTATCAATACAAGCGATTACAAGTAAAGGAATCTCAGTACCTTATACCAACCTATAGTTGAACCCTTATCCCAATACCCAATTGGACTTGTTCTGTAGTGACAATCTCTCATTTTCAATGCACGGCTCCTAATATGTGACTAACCAATTACGCAGATCCCAGTACATGACTTGAATACCAACTTGAGAAGGATGTTAGCTGCAAAGTTTTTCAGTTCATCACACGATGAAGATCACAAAGTTGCTTGGTCACAAAACCCTATAGTGTACAAACACAGCAGCTTCTTCAAGAACTAGGGCAAACTAGGTTTCTGGTCACACTGCTCTTCACTTTTGTGAAATTTTCTCTTATACAACTTGTATCACCTTTCATGGCCCTTAAAATAATCCTTATATATGTTTAGAATTATGAGAAAAGAAAGCCTAAACATACATTCACGGATTGGATGAAAAACAGTCCTGAAAATCTGAACTTCATAAACCTCGATAAATAGCCATCTATTGAGCTAGTTGTCAAGCCATGGGCTCTAGCAGCTTTTAAACCTCGATAGATGCTAGCTGTCGAGCTTTAAAATCCTGCACTTTCTGACTTGATTCTCAGACAGACTTGCATGGATTTAACACGTAATCTTGAAACCTTATTTCTTGAAGCATTAAACACATCCTAAATCTACCCAATTACAAGCAAAGTACGTTTTGTCACAGGATTAGCCAATTACATAAAATAGTGACATATGTTCCTAACATTGAATCACATATGTTCTAACAATCTCCCAATTTGGCAATTCGTGACAAAACCACAAAAAACAAATGAGATATGAGAGAAGTCATAAATCACTCAACTCATATTCACTTGTTGAATACAATAAAATCTATCCTAACACAAACTCTTGAAAATTTTTGCAAAAAGAGAGTTTATGGCAAGTAGACTTTGACAACCTATGTTTCTGAAACACTTTAAACAAAACTTATCAAGGCATCTTAGTGTGAAATAGAAATAATAGATTGCATACATTATATAAAAAACATGTGCATAAAGATAGAAAAGAAACAACACATGGAGAGATAGGTGAAAGAACTGCAATAATAACCTCAAATGTATATATATCAACAAGTACAAGGTTTGCTATCACAACATGATCACAAGATCTAAGGTACATGAACAATGTATCTAAAATAGAGGGAAAAGAAAAAAAAAATCAAATCCTCACTACATCCCTCAAAATATGAACACTCCCCCTATCTCCTAAACTAACCCTTCCCCTATGAGTATGACTACTCTCGTCTCAAAACTAATCCTTTTTTTTGTCACGAGTGACAAAGGGGTAAGTATATCAAGTAGACATATCATCATCACTCAGTGAGCCATCATCATCAACCTTAGCATCGTCAGCACTATCGAAGCCATCACTCTTATCCTCAAATGCCTTGGGAGAGGAAGCCACAGTGTAACCACCCATCACAGCATGTCGTCACATGATACAACTAACACGGGTGTTCACCCGACATAACTCATCACTGAGAGTGTCAAGGCGAGCATCCATGCACACAAGTTGTGCCATGATGGCCTCAAGTGTCACTCTAGCTGTGGAAGAAGAAGAAGTGGAGGTAGATGGAGCGGTAGAATATGGAGGAGCTTCCGTCTGCATCTGGGGCTGCCTTGAGCAAAGTTGTGCAAAACTCCGCTTAACAGTAGCAGCGTCAATGGTACACATAAATGAAAAGTGGGGAGACTCGAGATAGGAGACAGAAAAGTGGCAAAAGAGCCTCGTGTTTGCGGAAGGAAAGATGAACTTATCACGAGTCGCCATGTCCTTATAGATATCTATAAGGGAGAGTACAAAGTGTGAGGGGAAATCAATAATGAGACCTTCAATGAGAGACAACAAAAATCAAGCACGAGGCTTTGTTATAGTGTTATAGTGAGACAATGGATGAAGAATAAATGTCATCACTATGTTTAGGAATCTCAGACCTTTAGCAAAGGCCGAGCTGTTTTGACGATCACCCCATGAAGAAGGTGTCTCACAAAACAGAGATGAGAGTTTGTCCTTGGACACTGTCCTTAGACGCTGACAGCCAGGGTAGTTAGGATGCGCTATCCTAGGATGTGTAGTATCTCGGAGACAATCTTTGGAGTAACTACCATGCGTATGCCCCAAACACGATTAGAAAACCGGGGTATAGAGTAGTCAAATCTGTGCATATTGGAGTAGAACACTTGTATGCTCACAGAAGGACACATGACCGAGGCACCACATAGTGACTTCCAACCTTTACTATAGATGACAGTGGGTAGGTCAGTGTTAAAAAAATTTGACAGAACGACTTGGCATTCCGAATGAATGTCACGTCATGAAAAGTTCTCAAAGAAGTTTGATTTGGCCTTTTCATCACAAAACTGAACATGAGAGGGTGTGGGGTCAGAATGAGAAGAAGAAAAAGATGCCCTGGAACAAAGAGGATTCCGGGATGGAGTAGACTTATGCTTAAGTGCCATGATGCAACTAACGGAAGAAGGAGAGAAAGAAAGAAAGAGAGGGAGACAATCAGAAAAGTACCAAGCAGTTGATATATCAAGATATATAGAATTGAAGGTACATATGCATGAGAATGCATGAACATGTGACATGCAAAAATAAATTCATCATAGGTTTAGCCCAATCCAAACCTACCAACATACAACATTGCAACAGATAAAACACACATCTATAATGCATGAAACATTGTTACAATGCTCATGTGATGCAATGCATGAGGTTTTAAACTCAATTAAGTAACATCCAACCCGAAAATTGCACAAAACATTCATCAATTTTGAAAAACTCCAAAATTTTTCAAACCCAAAACCTAGATCTAAATGCATGAAATGCATGAAGAATGAGATTTAGAAAGGTCAGACCATATGATTAGAAGCAAGAATAGGCCGAAAATCATGTGGAAGTGAAGGTTTAGAGAGAGAAAAAAGTGAGTTTGGAAGGTGAAAAGCTTGAAAACTGCCAAGAGAGATCGAGGGTGTGAGATCTGAAATCAAAACAGCTCTTTATATAGAAAACTCATAAACCTCTGAGAATTTGAGGGTGGGTAGTGGCTTATTAATGATAAGCTTGAAAAATGATACATTTTCTTCACAAAATCAGTCGGTATATTTTGTCAAATTTAGGGTGAGTCATTAATTTGAGGTTGGGTAGTGGCTTATTAATGATAAGGCTAGGGTTTACAATTCTGTTTGGGATGCTGGTTAGTTAATTCATGAAATTGGCGTATTGGGTCTTGCTTAGTCTTAGGGTAGATGTCTTAATAATGGTGGAGCTTTGCTCAAAGTGTGTAAATAACACTGGGTGCAAATTATACCACAAGAGATTTGAGGGTTTGGTGAAGTAGTAGGAGCCACTAGTAAAGAAGAGTAGGAACTTTATATACAAATGATATTTGAAGGGAGACCTGCTACTTGAAGTCCTATATATATTCACATGATATTTTTTATATATTAAAGGATGGTATTATATTACGTTTTCCTATTCTGTTTCACTATAATGTTCAAGAGCGAGTCAATAACTTTTAGCTGAAGGTCCTGTACTGAGGACAAAAATCATCTTTTTTTTCTGTGCTGTTTTACTAGAAGGATATGGAAATATATTATGAGCTTATGTTTAATCTCTGACCCCAAATTTAACTGGCTAGATTTAGTTGATTGGAGTGTAATTCACCTAAAAGGGAAGAGCTTAAGAGCTATACTTTGTAAATTAGCACCAAAGTGGAGACAAAAAAAATGCAATTCTTCGCACTAAGAGACTATATACTGAAGGCCAGTTTTGTTAGAGTCATAATTAGATACAAGCTTCATTCCTTAATTACTTTCCACCAATACACGTTTAGGTCCACTTTACTTTTTAGAAAATTACCCTAAGCTCTACACAAAATTTGAATGCAAGCTTTATAAGTTTGAATGCAAGCTTCATTGCTTGATTACCTTCCACCAATACACGCTTAGATTCACTTTACTTTTTAGAAAATTATCCTAAGCTCTACACACAATTTTTCAACCTTTTTCTTCTTTTTTCTTTTATTTATTTATTTATTTTTCCCTCAAAAGAGTCAAAACTCCTTGTTACGGGCTTTATTAGTTATCAAGAGCACGTTGCTGTTTTTAGATTTTCTTTTTTATACTTTTTGATCCAATCTTAATTCTTGTTTTTAGCATTATTTGTAACCATTAAACATAAACTTTCGGCAATAGTACTATTGTACACTTTTTTATGATGTTGATATTACAGTATGCCTTAAGGATACTTTCGAACTAGTTGGCTAAAATCCTAATGTCATGGATCTCAGTTTTTTTTTTTTTTTTTTTTAATCATAATTGAATTTAAGCAATCTAGATTGTCTATATTGCACTGAAGAAAAAGTGACCTAATAAAATGTCAGAGGCAGTCCCCCCACAATAGTTAGATGAAAAAGGTGAGCTATATCAATGGTTATCATATAGATCTTTGTCTCCTCCATCTATCGAATTGTTGGAAATTTTCAAAGGGTTCAATCACTTTTTTTTTTTTTTTCCAATCATTTTTAGTTGAAAGAGAATTCTCACCAGCACCTACAATTCAAAATACCACGTCATTCCATATCCTTGCCCCGACTTCATGCACCGTCATTCAAAGAAAAATGCTTTCTTACAAAAAGTATTTAAAAAAAAAAATTTTAATTTTTTAATTAAAAAATTTATAGGAAAGCCAGACTTAATGACAATTTTCTAATGGATACTAACGGAATACCTTAATTAAATAAACTTTAATCTTAAAATATTCAATCAAACAAGAGTAAAGTTAGATATATGAAACAAATTTCAGTACAATTTAAAGGTAGGTTTTGCACTTTTACCATAATAATAATAATGACGACATAGACAAACATATTGTAATTAATGTGCAACTTTTTTAGTAAGGACAAAATTTGTCTATAAACTTTTTTTTTTTTTTTTTTTTTTTTTTTTTTTTTTTTTTTTTTTTTTTTTATAACTGTGAAGATAGAAATTTTATTGATTATTGGGCTTGAAAAAGCCTCATATTGTATACAGAAGCCGAGGAAAACTATTACAAAAACTCCCTTTGGTAAATAGTGTATGGACCATACAAAAAAGTAAACGGCTACAAGAGCTGATCGTGTAAAAGTCCCTTGGTTGCTCAGCATGGTTCAGCCAACTTCTATTCCATCGCTGGCAGTCTTGTACAGAAATTATAACTTCACTCAATATTTTTTTATTGAAAATTTTGACAAATCCATCATTGGATTACATCTTTTTCTTATATCTTTCATGCTTGTAACATTTTCAAAAGATCAAAAATTAACAATTATTAATCCCAATTGAGAGAAAGTGGGTGAATTGCAAGTATTGAACTTGATCCCAATCCATCGCCGAACAGGTAAAAAAATTGACATCAATCGGACAAAAAGTGCAATCATCATCTACAATGCCAAAAATGAAAAAAATCACTCACTTGACCTGACACAAAATCTCATAAATGCAAGAAAATTATGGTCCCATTGGCCATAACCAACCCCCTGCCGTCCTCCCCCCAGCGGGTGGTGGGCACAAAATATATATATATATATATATATATATTGTAGATTAGAGGACAAAAAATTAAATGAGGATTGCCATAATTCTTAGTTGGTTATCTACCCTCAACGAAAAAGGGCCAAGAGAACTATGTTGTTGACATGGATTACTCCATGACCAGAGCTGATGCAATAATAATCAACATCATGAAACAGGGGCCAAAAAAAAAAAAAAAAAAAGCCCAGTAATCATTTAAAGATAAAGATGATATTGCTATTGACGTAGGAAAAATATTTGGGATAGATGTCTGTTGATCCAGTGAGCATATTCAGATACTCTATTCCAAATAAGTGAAAAACATATGAAATGGGAATATGAACACTGAGGGTGCCAATGATTATCAGAGTTGTTAATGTTGTGAATCAAACCAAAATTGAAGAAAGAATTGAATATTTATTAGAGAAATTATTTAGCCCCGTCACAGTCAGATAGATTTTTATGAAGAACTAATTAAATGGACAATAATAAAGATAGTCGATGTGGCACTTGCCACCAGAATACAACAGAGTGAACTTACAATTTTTCACATTTATTTTCAATTCAGAAAGCACTAACCAAGTCTATGTAAACACATGGGTACAGTAACAACAACAAAAAAACATCTAAAAAATACCATCTTCAAAGTGTATTTAGCAATATTAACTTCAGGAAAACTTTATATTATTTAACCTTGTTAGCTTCTTCGTTGATCCATTACAACATGTCACATAATGATCCATATTCTAATTTTTGATAGTTCTTTTACTAATTTAATTATCATTAGAAAAACGTTATTAAGAAGGAAAAAAACTATTAAATTTTACTATAATTTAAGATAGCAAAAAGTAGTAACTTAAGAAAAGAACATTTTAAAGATATGCTGGGTTGATGATTGGATAACGTAATTAATCAAGTAAGAAACTACCTCGCAAATTAAAATAGTATGAACAGCAACAAATCAAATTTCAATTGATGATTCTCATTTTTAAGTTGTGGATGGGCAACATCTTTTGCTAGAATCAGAAAGATAACATTCATGTGTTTCATTCATGCCCTTTTTTTGAAAACTAAAACAAATTATTTCTTTGATAAATAATAACTAATTATTTTGAAAGGAGGAGAACTCCAATGGTAGAGTCTCTCAGAGAATTACAATGACATTTAAGAGATCCATGAAATCTGCTAAAGAACTACAAGATACCCCATCAATCATTATAGTATAGCCTTCAAACAAAGTGTGCCCCAAAAAAATTATTTAATCTCAATAACAGATATCTCAACCCCTTCAAAAGTTTTATTTTTCCTCGCCAATTGTTCACAAAATGCAAGTTACACAATGGAGTAGAGATTCAAGCAGTGTGGATAACTGAGGTGACCAACAAAAATAAGTATAGAAACATAACTTTCTGTAATAAGTTCCTCCCTAAGAAGCACAGACAAAAACATTAATATGGACGCAACATGATGTAGGACACGCAATTCTTGGAAAAATACGACACAACTAGTGGGGATATGAAAATTAATAGATTAATAAAAATTTTAGGTATATCTTATTTATTTGTAGGCATGTACTATCAAAATATTTAGAAACATATCTAAAATCAAAGGAATTCTTTTCAAATAAAGGAAAAATGTTTTTCTCCCAACACAATGAGGACATATACATACAGGAGTGTCCCCAGCACGTCCAGACATGGAGATGTTGGGGGTTTTAGAAGTGTCCATCTCATATGAACAATTGATGTCTGTTGAGGTCTGAAAAAGAAAGGGCCATAATAAAATAAGCCCAAAACAGAAGAACAAGTCAAGCCCAAAAGAAAAAATTCAGGCTAAGCCCAAAGTAATAGATACGGATGACTCATGGGGGAATAAAAGGAAGGCCCAGAGGATCCTGGAGCCCAGAAAAGAAAGAAGCGTCCAAAAAAAAGAAGAAACCACGGCAGAGTGTAAAGAAGCAAGGATCCTCAATAAGCGCAGATCCCTTCAAGCACAAATAAAAAGAAAGACTGGGACAAATCGATAGAAAGAAGACAGAAGAAGAAAAACAAGAAATAAAAGACGCGAGCGACCTCTCAATGGCACAGACAAAAAAAGGACCTCGGGGAACCAGGACAGGGAAGAAGAATGGTAACAAATGACTTTCAAAAATGGCAGAACAGGATTCCGCCCAAAAAGGAAAGAAAGGGAAAAGAGGAAGACGCCAGAAATGGGGATGCCGAGAAGGGCATACCTCAGCACGTCCCAAAGAGGATGGCCAACCAAAAGCTTTCGAAGGAATCAGAACCAAGAGAAGGAAAGAATGAGAGAAAACGAAAAAATGACTTACCGAGACGATGGAGACAGAGCATGCTCTGTTTGCAAAAGAACAAAACAGGGGAACCAACGGTTCCCCGGGACGCCCAGAAAACTCCACTATAAAAGGAGGGGATGGGTTGTGAAGAAGGCGACGAGAAAAAAAAGAAAGAAACACAAGAAAGAAGAAATTCTCTAGGAAAAAACTATCAGAAAAATCTGTGCAGAAAGAAAATACTAAGGGAAAACAAATACTGCTTCCCGATATCCTGTAAAGGCCACTATGGCACATACTCGGATCCAACGAGAATCAAACTTCGCAAGTTTTGAAGGCTGAAATAGCCATTCAAGGCTGCAATTTTTGAGCTTAATTAGACCTTGTATCACGTCCTAGTGAGCTTTCTGTAATCAAACAGATAATGTCTTAATGAAATACTGTTTCATAACTCCCAGGATCCCCACAGCACTCTTTTTTTATCGTCTTGCTAATCCTGTTTTTCTTTCTTTCTGAACTTACGTTGTTAATTTTTGGCACTCTTCGATATCCTTGTTTGTCATTTTTTTTTTCTGTATGTTGTCAGGAGTATTCTCTGTATTCACTTGATTCTTAAACAGCTTGTTAGCTGCGGTGAGTCAAGGCCCGGTCCACCAAATCCTTTCCTTTTCATTCAGGCTCGGGATCCTTGGGCCTGAGTATCCCGAAAAAGACACTCTCACAATGTCTAGCTACAGAAGAACACATTAGAAGCAACATCATTTTTGGACGGTTAATAGTTACATGGTAATGAAATGCTTATCCAACAACGATAATAAAGCCTTTAAAGTCCCAGGATCCTCGATAGACTAGTTAGTATCGGCCACATATATGGTAAAAGAAAGGCATATGTTTTCCCAAATCAAAATCAAAGAAGAAATTACACACTGGGTCACCAATTCCAAATTTCCATATCTATGAAGATCATCTGGGCATTGATGCTAACTCTTAACACAAGCAATTGAACCTCCAAGACTACACAACACCCCCTTCAGCACCAGAATAGCAGATGATTCAACTGAACTGGCAACAAATACAAAACTAATACTCTACTCTTCATAGTAACTACTAAATTTTTAGTGTCAGCAAAAACCCATGTCACAAATGGAAAATCAAGAATAATGTGCCTAGAATTAGCTTATTTCCCTCTTACATAACTAAAAAAAAAAAAAATCAACAATTAAGCCTAAAAAATAAAAATAAAAAAAAAAAAATTTCTTGCACCATTGTCAATAAATCTCTAAAAAAAATTCAAACCCATTAAATATTTGAGCTAAAAATAAAGAAATTAATTAAAAAAGATCCCATTTTTCAAAAATTACATTCACCAATCAATCATTGTTAATCACAGCAAAACAAGTAAATATATGTATATGAACAGAGAGAGAAGTAGAGAACTGACCTTCAACGAAACCCAACCATATGAGTTGGATATACTGAGGACTTGAATATAATTTTGACAGAGAAATAAGCAAAAATTAAGGACCTGAATTGGGATTTGGCAGAGAGAGAAAGAGAAGAAGAAGAAGAAGAAGAAGTAAAATAGGTTGGATGGATGATGCTTTAACAGCAGACGCCACTGGCCGTACAGGGAGAATTCAGGATTCTTTCTCATCCTCTTCGTCAGTTTTCTCTCCGTTACCGTCCATTGCCACATGCTCTGCCACGTGAGTGTGATTCACTAGAACCGCAACTTGAAACTTTTTATTTTTTATTTTTTTTGAGAAGGAACTTTTTATTATTTTTAGACTGTTCATGTTTTAGCTGATGGGATTTGTGACACATGACCTCTGAAACAGTGTCTGACCAATCATGTTTCTGTATAAACAAACTGTGGAATATACCGAAACGCCATGACCTCTGAACAAAAACCAAGCCGCACAAACTCACCTGAAACCCAATTTCTACAAAACTTTACCAAGAAAAAGTTTATCAGCTCAGCTGCACAGAAGACCAACGCCACACCTAATAAGAGTCCCATCACAAACCCAAGGGCTCTCCCTATATCCCTTTCATCCCAAAATCAGTCTCCAAACGTCTCCTTTAAGGAGGCTCTGATGCACGATATGAACACAGATCCGGAATCACCGTTTGACGGCAATGTTATCGATGCGGTGCTAACTGAAGAAAATCACCTTGCATCAGCGGAACAGACCAGTCAAGGAATGGAAATGCGAAAGGACATCATTGCCTTGTCTCCCCAGATGCAAGAGCAAATATATGCCCCATGGCGGTCCAGCGTCATTATTAAAGTTGTCGGTAAGTCTTTTGGTTATAAAAACCTCCTTACTCATTTGGGAGGCATCTGAAAACCCAAAGGTAAATTTTCTATGATTGATCTGGGCTATGATTTTTTTCTTGTTAGATTCTCTATACTCGATGATTACCAGAAAGCTCTAGAACAGGGTCCATGGTTTGTGGGTGAAAATTACTTGTCCGTAAGGAAATGGGAACCAGAGTTCCAAGCTGCTAAAGCTAAAGTGTCATCAATGGCTATTTGGATTAGATTAGCTGATTTACCAATAGAATTCTTCCATCCTAATATCCTTAGAGCTGTTGGTAATACTATAGGTACCTTTCTCCGTATTGACACCATAACCACTTCAGTTGCCAGGGGATGCTTTGCTAGGATCTGTGTTCAAATTGATTTGGAAAAACCCCTTATGCCTAACATTACCATTGGAAAGTTTATTCAAACGATTCAATATGAAAACATTCCTATGCTATGCTACAATTGTGGCATTTTGGGACACACGCAGGACAAATGTAACCACTCAGTTTCAAATACTCCTTTAGAAGACCATGCCCAAGTCTTGAATCCCAACCCAGGAGTAGGTAATCCATCTGACTTCGGCTGATGGTTAATAGTAAACCGTAGAAGCAATAAATCACGAACAGAGGGTAAGTCAAAACCACCTAGGGTAAATCGTCCTGAACTTACTCCCACACATCCCCTTGGAGATCCCCCTTCAAACCCTGATCGCTACACGTATACACCAACGCTGTCACCTAATCCTGCCACCCCAACTCCCCAATTAGCAAATCTGCCTTCTGACTCTTCTCAGCCATTTCACAAATCGCTGTCCAACAGGTTCACCTTACTTGAGTACTCAACGGAGGATCTCACAAAGGAAGCAAGTAATACTGCAGTGGATATGACGAAGGTGACACCCGTCGAAACGGTAGATGATGATTCTAGTACTAACGTGGCAACTTCATACACTTCTAATGTTACTGTTTCATGCAACGAAGCCACTATTTTAGGGCATCCATGCCCTTCCACTTCACATATTTCCTCCATAACATCTCCCTCGTCTACACACAAACACATTCATGGACTTCGAACCATTACTTTCGGACTCCCTCGACTCAGACTCACCACCCTCTTCTCCTACCCACCACCACCAGAATACCAACATTCCCTCACTCAACCCCTTTGCTCCAGCATTCACACCTTCGGACAATCATCATCCCTTCACTCCATTTCTGTCTCTGATTCATCTCCCAAATGCAGACCGTCCAATTCCCATAATTCAACTTGCTCTTCACCCAGAAACTCTAATCTGCTGGACTTCTCACACAATACCAGCCCGAACAACACCTCATGGACCTCATTTGCAGGATTGGAGCAATCTTCTAAAAATGTTGAATCCAATAACCCTCCCTCACAACCCAACTCCCCTTCATGCACCCTACCCTCCTCCTTCTCGCTCCCTTCGTACGAGGAGACTTTCTCGATGGGCAACATCTACACCAAATGCAAACCGTCGAGCCACGTCAAACCTTGTTGACGACTACATTCTGCCAGTTCCAATCTACAAGATCCTAGCCACCGAAGAAATGATGTTCTCTGTAGAATCAGAGACACCAAAGCTGGTTATAACGCATTTCTCCGCTCGGTTAGGAACAGTGGCCATTACCATAATCTCATGTCAAAAGCCCATGGTCTCACGTCCACAGTTCAAGATTTACTTGGACCCCTTGACCACGACACAACAATTTCTGTCTCTTTTCCCAATGGGGTCGGTCTGTCCGTCCACCTCCCATAATCCACCTCCGAGTCAACCCCCCACTCCCCAAGCCTCGATCATGAAGATAATCACATGGAATGTTAGAGGGGCTGCCAACCCAAATTTTCGTCTGAACGCGCAAGACCTAGTGAACACTCACCATCCTGACATAATGGTTATTTTGGAACCAAAAATTGGTGGTTCTCATGCTGAAAATGTGGCTAACCAAGTGGGTCTCTCCCGTAATTTTCGAGTAGATCCACAAGGCTTTTCTGGAGGTATTTGGGTTCTATGGGAAGGCCAACGTTGCAACGTAGATGTTGTTCGTGCCACAAATCAAAGTGTCACCATGCTGATTAAGGTAAACTCTCATTCTACGCCTTGGCTATTTACAGCTGTCTATGCTTCTCCCACTCTTAGTAAACATTTAAAATTTTAGGAGTTTTTGATTGAATTAGCTAATACTCACCAATTACCCTGGCTCATGATGGGAGATTTTAATGAACTCTTAGAGGCCACAAATAAAATAGGAGGAAGAGACTTAATCCCTGGCCGGGTGCAAGCCTTTGACAATTGTCTAAAACGATGTGGTCTGTTTGAGCTTGCTTCAAGTGGGCCTAATTGTGCCTGGACTAATAAATCTTGGAACTGGCCCAAACACATCAAAGAAAAACTTGACAGAGCCTTTTGTAACAATGAGTGGCAACTCCTTTTTCCTCGGGCCCATGGGCTTACTCTCCCTAGGATGCACTCTGACCATCACCCGATTAGTGTTTCCACAGAGGGTTGGAACACTCAAAAAACACATCATACTTTTATTTTTCAACCTATGTGGTTGACTCATGTTACCTTTAAGCCCACAGTAAACTGCTGCTGGAATTCCCACAACACACATGTCATGGAATCCCAAAATTTCACCTCACTATTTTACTCTAAAATTCACCATATGCAAAGTTGCCTTACCCGTTGGAACTCGGAGACCTTTGGAGAAATAGGACGTAATAAGAAAAGACTCAGAGCTAGAATTTTAGGAATCCAAAAGGCTTTATGTACTAAACACTCCAGGTTCCTAGTAACATTAGAGCGAGACCTCATACATCAATATAATATAATTCTATATCAGGAACATCTATTATGGCAAATGAAGTCTCGCATGTTATGGCTGACATACGGAGATGCGAACACAAAATTCTTTCAACTCCAAACTAAAATCCGTAGAGCTAGACAACATATAGTTACTCTCAAGGATGATACCGGTGAGTGGCTTCAAGGCACACAATTACACTCTCATGTTACCAACCATTTTCAAAATTTATTTCAAATGGTAAATCCCCATAATACTCTGCCTCCTCCGACTGAAACATTCCAAACTATGGGTTTTAATCGTAATTTTTTCCAAAATACCCTTGCTGCTTTCCCTTCATCTGAGGAAATTCGTACCACCCTTTGGAGTATTCATCCTCAAAAAGCTCCAGGCCCGGATGGGCTGCACGCGCAGTTCTTTCAACACTCTTGGGGGACTTTGAGTAGAGATATTACAAAGTTTATCCAAACTATTTTCATTACTGGCCGTGTTCCCCATGATCTTACAGCCATAAAATTGATCTTGATTCCAAAGGTTTCTAATCCTGAAACTGTTCATCAATTATGCCCTATAAGTCTCTGCAACACTTTATACAAACTGCTTTCCAAAATAATTGTTTTAAGGCTGAAAAAATTCCTCCTTGATCTCATACACCCAGCCCAATCTGGTTTTATTCCAGGGAGGAGGGCTACAGATAACTATATAATAGCCCAAGAATTGATTCACCTAATTCATAACAAACGAGGACAAAAAGGGCTCATGGCTGCCAAAATAGACCTAGAAAAAGTTTATGATCGTCTTGAGTGGTCTTTCATTCGGTTCACCCTTCAGTTCTTCAATTTCCCTCAACAAATAATTGATCTTATCATGGCCTGCCTAGAAACATCTTCAATATCAATCATGTGGAATGGTCAAATCAGTAAATCTTTCAATCCTTCAAGAGGGGTTCACCAAGGTGATCCATTATCACCTTATCTATTCATTCTATGTTTAAACCATTTGTCTCTTTTACTGGACTCAGCGCTTCATACTAAATCTCTCCAACCTATCAAGGTCAATAGAAGAAACCTAAGTTTTAACCATATTTTCTTTGCAGATGACATTTTCCTCTTTGCACATGCTACTCCCCAACAAGCATATATTTTATTTAATATTTTTAGAGGATTCTGTAATAATTCTGGACAACTTTTTAGCTCCCATAAGTCTAAACTTTTTTTCTCCCGCAACACTCCTGTTCTGATCCAAAATGAGATTGCTGCACAAATCAATATTCCTATAGTTGAGGATTTAGGAAAATATCTTGGGCCGCCAATTCTTACTTCAAGGAAACTAAATAGCACATTTTCTCCCCTCCTTGAGCGGATAAATTCTAAAGTTCGTTTGTGGCAGCCAAAACTTCTATCAATGGCAGGAAGGCTAACTCTCATCAAATCTGTGCTCTCTCCAATTCTAAATTATCACATGCAAACAACTTTACTTCCAGCAGCGGTCATCCAGCGCCTTGAACAAGCCCTTAAAGGGTTTTTATGGGGGGACACAGAAAATCAAAGACATGTTCATCTTCTGTCTTGGGAAAAAGTCACCGAAACAAAGCAACAGGGTGGTTTAGGAATTAGAGATATCAAACTCAATAATGAGGCCTTCCTTACCAATCAAGCGTGGAGAATTTGGACAAATCCAAATGGCTTTTGGGCAAAATTTCTCAAACAAAGACACTTCCCCAATACTCACTTCCTAAATCCAGATATCTCTACTTATGGTTCTCATTCGTGGAAAGCCATTCTTAAAGGTCGCTCTATATTTTCAAAAGGGACTCGCTGGATAGTTGGAAATGGCCAATCCACAAAATTCTAGACAGATCCTTGGTTACCCAATGGTACTATTCGATCCTTAATTCATGGACCTTTAACGCTAGGGGAAGACCAAGCAAAAGTGTCAGATGTTCTTGCACCCAATTCTCAATGGAACCTCAATCCTATTAGTTTTGATTTGCCTATATCTATCATTAAACAAATACAAGCAACTCCCCTCTCGGACTTCAATGTTTCTCAAGACAAGCTCATTTGGTCTTCACATGCTGGTTTTTGCTCTGTCAAGTCAGCTTATATCTTTCTATCTAAGCAGACACAGAACAAAACCCAAGAAACTAACTTGTCGTGGAGCTGGATTTGGAAAATTCCTATCCCCCCCAAAATCAAACTTTTCTTATGGAAATGTGCCCACAACAGAGTACCATCGCGTGCATTTATCTTCAAACATGCCAACTTAGCAGCCCAAGCGTGTCCCAGATGTGGCCTTCAAGAAACTACTATAAATCTCCTTCGTGACTGCTCATTCCCAAGGGACTTGTGGCTCACTCTCTCCTCTTATCATCCTACCCCAAATTTTTTTGATACCCCTATCCACCAATGGTGCAAAACAAATATTCACACAAACATCACAGTTAATAATATTCCTTGGTACATCCTCTTCCCATTCATCTTGTGGTCCATTTGGTTAAGCCGTAATTCCCTCGTGTTTAGCAATAAATATATTACTCTGTCCCAACTCCGCAAAACAGGGATTCACCATGCCACTGAATTCTTCTATTTAAGCATGCATCCTAAACTTCAATACCGAACCACCATTACTACACTTGTTGGATGGAAACCAACTCCTTTCCCCTTCCTTACTCTTAATACAGACGGTAGCGCAAAAGGCAATACGGGCCATGCTGGAGCAGGCGGAATTATAAGAGATCATTGGGGGAATTGGATAGGAGGATTCTCTATTAACATAGGTATCACCCATAGTATGATGGCAGAGCTGTGGGCTATTCGAGAAGGTTTAAAATTTGCTTGGAGTAATGGATACAAATATATCAACCTTCAGGTGGATTCCCAATTGGCACACAATTGGATAACAAACCTGAGCTCCCTATTTCCTCTGGAATATTCTAACTTAATCCTTGATTGCAGGTCTCTCCTGTAGCGACCTTGGGTGGTCAAAACTGATCACATTTGGAGGGAAGCTAATGGGTGTGCTGACCTGTTGGCAAAGAAAGGAGCAGAGCAATCGGAGCATGAAATTTTCTATGACACTTGTCCTGCGTTTTTGACGCAATGCTATTTTTGGGACTCACTGGGATTCACCTCGCCTCGCTCAGTGGGTTGTATATACCAAGGAAGCTGAAATCTGGCTATCGGAAGTCCCTGTGTGTGTGTGTTAGGTACTTCTCTGTTGTAGTGTTTGTCTTGTTCAGTGATGTGTCTGTGGTAGTGTATGTTAAGTCTTGTTATGTATTATATAGCTTGAAGTGTCTGTAGTTCGTATCTCTTTCTCATCTCTGTACTGTTCCCTTAGTGTTTGTGTAAAGATACTAGACTCAAGGTTAAAGCAGCAGTGAGGCAAGAAGCAGAAACAGTGAAGTGAAGTGCTTGTGAAACAGAGTAAAGCAAAGCAAGTGATGGTGTTGACACAAAACGGCACAAGGGACTTATGCTACTTGTAGTTTTCAATTTGTATTAGTTATTTAAGTTCACATGTGAGTGTTGCACGTGCTATATGTAACTGTTCTCCGTGTAATTAGGGAATTAGTCTCTGTTTCAGTTAGCTGATCTGTTAGTATATATATTGAACCCGTGTACAGATAATGAATCAAATTCATTTTCCCAGAATCAGAATATAGAAAGTTCCTCCAGAAGTTTCTTTTCTCTATCTCTTTTCTTAGCTTTCGTAGCTCTCTCTATTCTCTATTTTCCAATCTTACATGGTATCAGAGCCTGAATCGCTTTCAATGGCGTCCAATCCTCAACAAAGTTCATCTTCAACCTCACAGCGTGAGCTTTCACCAATGGAGGATCCGCATAGCCCATTCTTTCTGCATCACGGTGAATCACCTGGTGCGATCTTGGTTTCGCAGCCATTAACAGAGGATAACTATCCTAACTGGGCTCGTGCTATGAAGATGGCTTTGGATGCCAAAAGCAAACTAGGTTTTGTCGATGGATCAATCACTGCTATAATGGCAGTCACTCCACTGGAGAAGAAGGCGTGGTCTAAGTGCAATTCGATGATTTCCTCTTGGATTCTGAATTATGTCTCGCCTCATATCACTGCTAGTGTGATCTATAGGAACACTGCTTTTGAAGTTTGGAATGTACTCAAGAATCGTTTCTCTCAAGCTAATGGACCACGAATTTCACAGCTGCAGAAGCATATTTCTAATGTGATGCAAGGAGATTCAACAGTCACCTCCTACTTCACAATGCTTCAAGCTTCGTGGGACGAATTGTTAAATTTCAGACCTTTGCCTTGCTGTTCTTGTGGCAAGTGCACTTGTGGTGTGAATGATAAGATCAATTCACTTCAGCATCAAGATTGACTGATGCAATTTCTCAATGGATTGAATGATGCTTATTCTCAAGTACGGACTCAGATTCTCATGATGGAACCTGCTCCTTCTATAGACAAGGCTTTTTCTTTGGTGATTCAAGAAGAAAGGCAAAGATCTTCAGGCTTCAGTCTAGGTTCATCAGTTGAAACAACTGCTCTTGCTGTTAAAAATCAAAGCTTCATTCATGGCTCTGGTTTTGCAAATAATTCTGGCAAGAATTTCAAAGGCAATACTGGAAAAGGAAGGCCTATGTGCAGTTATTGTGGCAAGCTTGGTCACATCAAGGAGAAGTGTTATAAATTGGTTGGTTTTCCACCGAGTTATAAGCAGAAGGGAAAAGCTCCAATGGCAAATCAGATCAGTCTTGAGGGTGATCAATCTCAGATTGGAGAAACACAGCTAGGCAGTGGTAATTTTCCATTCACTGCGGATCAATGCCAGCAATTGATTTCTCTACTCAACACTCATGCCTTCTCATCTGATTCTTGTGAGGGTGTTCATTCAACCAATTCCGCAATTACTTCCACTGCTGCTTCAGGTAAAACTTGTCATATGTTTCAAGATTGTATGTCTTTAAGCATGAGACATTCTGTATTTGCTATGAATCCTGTACACAAAACTGCTTTTAATAGTGAGACTTGGGTTCTTGATACTGGTGCTACAGATCACATAATTCACTCTGTCACCTTATTCACCAAAATCACTAGTTCTATATCTACTTCTGTTCAATTGCCTAATGGTGAGAAAGTTGCTGTCACTCACATAGGCACCATCCAAATCACATCCACCTTAATTCTTGAAAACGTTCTTTGTGTTCCCTCTTTTTCATTCAACCTAATCTCTGTTAGCAAATTGACAAAATGCCTATCTTGTTGTTTTGTTTTTCTTTCAAAATTTTGCTTCATACAGGACCTGTCATGTTGGAAAACGATTGGAGTGGGTAAATTGCACAACAATCTTTACTTGCTGCAAGTTTCACTAGATTGCAAATCTATATCAGGAGCTTCTTCCATTTTACAATATGTTTTTGATTCACTTGTAAATTCTGTTTCCAATGTTCCTGTTGTTTCTAAGCCATTTCTTTGGCATCTTAGACTTGGGCATGTTTCCGATAATAAGCTCAATACTCTGCACAATCATATTCCTGATGTAATCCAATTTCAAAGCAATAAAGATTGTGTTCTTTGTCCTATTGCTAAACAGAAAAAGTTACCATTTCCATCCTTTAATCACATTTCCTCTAATGCTTTTGATATTGTCCATTGTGATGTTTGGGGTCCTTTTGTTAAACCTACTCAAGAAGGTTTCAAATATTTTCTTACTTTAGTTGATGATGCTACTAGATCTACTTGGGTCTATCTAATGAAATACAAATCAGATACTAGGCCACTGCTTGTTTCTTTTTACAACATGATATGTACACAGTTTCACACAAAAATCAAGGTGTTTAGAACTGATAATGCTCCTGAGTTTTTCTTGAAAGATTTTTTTTCTGCAAATGGTATTATACATCAACACTCTTGTGTAGCCACTCCACAACAAAATTCAATTGTGGAGAGGAAACACCAACATATCTTGAGCATGGCTAGGGCCTTGAGATTTCAATCTAATGTCCCTCTTTATCTTTGGGGTGAGTGTGTGTTGACTGCTGTACATATCATTAACAGGTTGCCTTCCCCTATTTTGAATAACAAATCTCCTTTTGAAAAGTTATATGGCAAAACCCCTTCTTATGAGCATCTCAAAGTTTTTGGTTGTCTTTGTTTTGCTTCAACTTTAATTCAACATAGAACTAAGTTTGATCCCAGGTCTGTACCTTGTGTTTTTCTTGGATATCCATTTGGTGTTAAGGGTTACAAACTTCTCAACCTATTTACTAAGAAAATTTTCATTTCTAGGAATGTGATTTTTCATGAAACCCTTTTTCCTTTTGTGTCAGATCCTTATTCATCCTCTTCTCATTCCAATATTCCTCTACCTCATTTGTTTCCTTCAGTAGCTTCACCTCATGATCCTTTGCTTTCTTTTCCAACTTCTGATATTGTCACAGATTCTATTCCTTCACCATCTCAGGTCAGTCCCTCTACTCCACTTCCTGATCCTGTTTCTTCCCTTTCTTCCAATACTCCTATCCTAGATGAGTCCCTAAATGAGTCTCTTTCCATGTCTAATCCTCCAAATATATCTAGTAGTCCTTCTCTTTCTCCTGCTATTGCTGATATTGTTCCGACCTTAGACATTGTTGCTTCCACTCCATCTTTAAGAAGGTCACAAAGGGTTTCCAAGCCTCCTACCTATCTGCAATCATACAAATGCAGCTCAGTTATTTGTGATCCATTTTCTCACTCCAATTCTTCCATCAAGGCAGGTTCTTCACATCCCACTTCAGGTACCAAATACCCTTTATCTTCTTATCTTTCTACTTCACATTTATCCACTTCTTATGCCCATTTTTGTTCCCTCATTACTAATATTCCTGAACCCAAGTCCTACTTTGAGGCTGTCAAAACTCCACAGTGGCAGGAAGCAATGGATACAGAAATTGCTGCCTTAGAGGCTAACAATACTTGGACTCTCACAACTTTACCTCCTCATAAGAAGGCTGTGGGTTGCAAATGGGTTTATAGGGTAAAATATAGGGCAGATGGCAGTATTGAAAGGTACAAGGCACGTTTAGTGGCGAAGGGATTTACTCAACAAGAGGGCCTTGACTTTACTGAAACTTTCTCTCCCGTTGCCAAAATGGCTACTGTCAAGACTTTATTGGCTGTTTCTGCTGTTCGGGGTTGGCATTTGGCTCAACTTGATGTTAATAATGCCTTCCTTCATGGTGATCTACATGAGGATGTATACATGCAGCTTCCACAGGGGTTTCACTGCAAGGGGGGACTGGTTTGTAAGCTCAATAAGTCCTTATATGGACTTAAGCAAGCTTCCAGACAGTGGTACTCTAAGCTTTCATCCACAATCTTACAATATGGTTTCAAACAATCAAAGTCAGACTACTCTTTGTTTACTAAGAAGTCTCAAAGGTCATTTTTGGCCCTATTAGTTTATGTTGATGACATCCTCATTGCTAGCAATGATGTCAAGGCAGTGGAAGAACTTAAACTATTTTTGGATAAGAAATTCAAGCTTAAAGACCTTGGAAGTTTGAAATATTTTCTTGGCCTTGAAGTGGCTAGATCAGATAAGGGAATCACATTGTGCCAAAGAAAATATGCCCTTGAGATACTTAAGGATGCAGGGATGACAGCTTGTAAGCCTTGCACGGTTCCAATGGACCAAAATTTGAAGCTAAGTAAGCATTATGGAGAATTGTTGGCTAGTCCTGAAATCTATAGAAGATTGGTTGGTAGATTACTATATCTAACCATTACTAGGCCAGATTTGGCATATCCAGTCCACAAGCTCAGCCAATTCATGTCCAAGCCTAGAAAACCTCACTTGGATGCAGCTTATAAGGTACTGCAGTATATCAAAAGCTGTCCTGGTCAAGGAATTTTGTTGTCTTCAAGATCTGATTTCCATTTGAAAGGGTACACTAATGCAGATTGGGCAGCATGTGTAGATACTAGGAGATCAACGACTGGATATTGCATATTTCTAGGTGATTCTTTGGTATCATGGAAGTCTAAAAAGCAGTCCATTGTGTCTAGATCTTCTGCAGAGGCTGAATACAGGGCAATGGCTGTGACAGTATGTGAAATAACCTGGCTGCTATCTCTATTGAAGGATCTTGAAGTGTATCATCCACAACCGGCCCTACTTTTCTGTGATAACAAAGCTGCCATATATATAGGAGAGAATCCTGTATTTCATGAACGTACAAAGCACATAGAAATAGACTGCCACCTGGTTAGAGACAAAGTGCAAGATCAAGTGATCAAGTTGTTTTATACTCCAACTCACACACAGTTAGCAGATTTGTTGACAAAGGCACTTGGTGCTCGACAATTGTTTTCTTTACTTGACAAAATGAGCATAATCAATATCCATGGACCTGAAGCTAACCTTGAGGGGGGCTGTAAAGATACTAGACTCAAGGTTAAAGCAGCAGTGAGGCAAGAAGCAGAAACAGTGAAGTGAAGTGCTTGTGAAACAGAGTAAAGCAAAGCAAGTGATGGTGTTGACACAAAACGGCACAAGGGACTTATGCTACTTGTAGTTTTCAATTTGTATTAGTTATTTAAGTTCACACGTGAGTGTTGCACGTGCTATATGTAACTGTTCTCCGTGTAATTAGGGAATTAGTTTCTGTTTCAGTTAGCTGATCTGTCAGTATATATATTGAACCCGTGTACAGATAATGAATCAAATTCATTTTCCCAGAATCAGAATATAGAAAGTTCCTCCAGAAGTTTCTTTTCTCTATCTCTTTTCTTAGCTTCCGTAGCTCTCTCTATTCTCTGTTTTCCAATCTTACAGTTTGCAATAAAATCCTTTTTAACGCAAAAAAAAAAAACCCTTTTAGCTGATGGTTTTTATTACTAGACGAGGACTTTAATTGGTTTTTTTGGAGTAGGCAGAAATTAAATTTTAGGATTTTTTATTCAACAACAAAAAATTTTGACAGTAAAACTATCTAAAACCCACAACTTGAACCTTGTTTGACAAAAAAAAAAACCAATGTTGTGAAAAGCATTAATAAACGGTTCCCATTACAAAGTCTCGATTGGTTGCTACTTTTTGATTTTTTTAAGGGAATGATCCTAGGTTTTAATCTCCCCTCTATCATATATTGAATTAAAAAAAATTAATTATAATTTCTCTTGTATTAAAATAAGAGATTTGGATTTCATCGTAAGTTGATATTTACTTTAATTAGGAGGAAATTGTCATATAACCTGATTCTTGAAACATATTTGTTAGTAAATAAGTTTTCAAAACTTATTAGTAAACTAGCATCTCGAGCCTTAGAGGCTCAAGTTCAGTGGTAGAACTTGAGACTCGAGTTCCATAAAGCAAAACCAAGAGAGCAGAATAGAACCTCAGTTCTGAAGAAAAAAGACGATGAACCTTTGTTCTGGAGAAGAAGAAGAAAACGATGCTGGAGAAAGAAGAAGACATTGGGAGTTCTCTGAAATCAATTTAAGTAGGAGCATTGAAGATCTGGAGAAGAAGAAGACACTAGAGGACAAGATCCAATCAGGTATTTGTTCTTGTGTGGTATTTTCTAATTTTTGGGTTTGGGTGTAGGTGTTTGAGAAATGGGATTTTAGGGTATGAGAAAGAAGGATGAGAAGGAAGTTGATTTGGGTATAGAGAAAGAAGGAAGAGAAGGAAGAACATGGGTATGAGAGTGAAGAACAGCTTCGGCCAAAGAACAAGAAAGTAACTCTAGTCTCTTAGGCTCAAATTGCTATAGTGAACTTGAGTCTAAAAGACTTGAGATGCTAATTTACTAATATGTTTTGAAAACTTGATAACTAACGAAATTGTTCTTCAAATGGTGTTAAATGACAAATTTCCTCTAACGAAATTATAACCATTGTGAAAAGTATGTGAAAAATTTATATTCATGATATTATATTATAGCTAATAAACTAGTCTCATGCTTGCGCTTAACTCTTTTTTTTTTCTTTTTCTTTTTTATATTCCATTGTGTAATAGTTTTTTAAGAAAATTGTTATGTCCATAATATTATTACAATAATTTTATAACAAATTTTAATTGGTAAATTGTTATTGGTTCTAATATGGTTCGACCATTGACATTTCTCCTTTACCCGTGAGTAAAAACTTATCATTTATTTTTAATCAAAATAAATAATTGTGTGAATGAAAAGAGTTTGTAAATTTAGTATGTATAGCTGAGTAAAATGTGGGGCATACAATTTGAAATATTTAAGATTTGTTTTTAATTTCGCTATTTCATCCTTTCTTATTTTATTCCTCATTGTCTTCTACCATTTGCCAAAATGATTTTTATCCTTAATTTGTGTGGGGTGGAAATCAATATTATTATCATTATTACTTTGGAGAAACATGGTGGAAATCAACTTGAATTAACAAATAAAGGGATAAAATATTATTTTAGTCTCTAAACTTTACCAAATTTTTTTTTTTCGTCCCTAAACTAAAAAAAAAAACAAAGAAGACAAACTTGGTAATTCCCTAAAGGCATCTAAATTCCAAACACATAACTCAATATAGCACAATCTTTGAATTGCAGTAACACACTCTAGATTGAAAAGAAGATGTTCCAAAATATAACCCTTTATGATTAAAACCAATATGGCCCCTCTAACACAGTAGGTGAATATATTTGTAGTTTATGATAGCTAGATGGTTCGAACAACGAATATTTATGAAGTTAATAGGTGTTTTAAGGGGAACTTATTGTGGTATTTTTGTGCTTTGGATGTGGGCATAGAGGCAAAGATTTGGTACAAGCAACAATGGTGGCGGTACTCTAAGATTTTTTTTTTTTTTTTTTTGGACAAAGTTTAGCTACAAAATTAGTTGTAAACTAAATTTACAACCTTACTTAATATCTTTTATTGGAGGTGAATTTTGATAAATCCACCATTGAATTATATCATCTTCTTATATCCTCCATGCTTACAACATTTCTAGAAAATTAAAAATCAATAGCTATATTATCAATAAATTGTTTTAATTACAAGTTTTTCTAGTTTAAAATTACGTATAAAACATAAGCTTATAGATCATATAGCAAATAATATCTGATTGACACAAAATTTGATATTTGTATTAAGAGCATAAAGAACATGCAATTTAACTGTTAGATTTTCAAAATATGTAATAATACTTTTTATTGAGTAAGGTTGTAGTCTTAGGTTACAACCGATTTTGTAGTTAAATTTTGTCCATTTTTTTTAGTGGGTCCAATAAGAAACATAAATTATACAAAAGTTAAAACAAAAGAAAATTTGAATATATCGACATTACAAAAAAGAAAAGCAAATAAATGAAGTTTTACAATTGCCTTTTATGAGGTTTTATATTTTAAAATCATTGCATGATAAATTTATTAGCAAATCCTATGAGCTACATTCTTTTAAATTTGGTGAGATCTAAATGGGTCTTTTTTCTTTTTTTCTTTTTTTGAGGTTTAAGATCAACAAATTGCTACTTTTGTTGTTAGGTTTACTAAAAATTTTTATTTTTTATTTTCCAGATTTTAGATCAAATTGTTGTTAGGATTTTTTTTATGTGTGTGTTTAAAAAGGTCAAGATGTTATTAAAAGGGTCATATTCAAACTTATTTCAACTAGGTTTAAGGGAAAAAAAAAAATTAGGGTCAAGATGTTCAAATTTCTATTGTAGGGAGTCAAAAGTTATTAAAAAAAATAAAAAAATCAATTCTACCTTAGCAAAAGATCAAGATCCAATGTCTCTTCTTCTCAAGAGACCCACTCTACCAATGTCACAATTATCTTCACACCTAAGCCAAGAAAGGACCTCCCTTAGGTTGTTTATTCGAGAGCTTCTAGTTCTCTTGATATGGCTAGATTGTCTTTCCTAGTGAGGTGATTTAACCACACACTGGGGTCAAAGTTAGGAAATGAGAGTATAACGAATGACCGATTGGGAAAAAGGTTTGGTGAGGAGATAGATCAAAAAGCAGGGTTTCAAACCTAGCTCATACCAAGAGAAAGATTCCAAATGAGTACAAAGTAGGCAGTGAAAGAAGTGTATTTCAAACTAGCATGCGCAAAGCGAAGAGTGGAAAATGTGCTTTGTACCTCATATTATATATATTACCAACTCAAGGGGTTAATTTTAACCCCTTGGACTAAATATGTTTTTAATAAAAGCAAAAAAAAATAAAAATAAAAACATTTTTCAAAGTTGCTATCTTGCTAATATGAATGAAGTTTAAAGGAACTTTTTTTTTTTTTTTTTTTTGATATAGAAGTTTTTAGGAACTTAATGTTGTTTTTAAGCTTGCATGTAATATTTAAGGGATTGCAGTTAGACTTATTTGGAAGGTCTACATTAATAATAAAGACAACTTCAGGTACTAAAGTATTACAAAATAAAACTTTAATTAAAGACCAAATGGGTAATAACCCCAAAACTAAAAGAGCCAAAATATAATTTACCATTATTATTATTTACTTCATAGTCTCTATATTTTTTTTTCAAGCAAAAGTTCCTGAAACAAGTGCTATTCTCACATTTAAATAAAAAGTGCTACTCTCACATTTAAATAATTGATAGTTTATTTATTTGTGACTTAAGGGTTTTATCTAGAGATAGCTTGGAGTATCCAACCAATGAAACAAGTGTTCATCTCTTTACCTATTGTCGATTACTCTGTTAGCACAAATTTGGTCTATGATTTAGCGGACAGTGGCCACTTAGAATATCATCTCTTAATATTCAAAGCTCAAGTTAGTGAGTTAAAATTATATATGTTGAATACATACAAAGCTTTTCTATTCAACAAGCAGTGGAATCAAACTTTGTACTATATGCTGCTACATGTAATGTATTGATTTGAATAGCTAATTATATGAGCCAAGGGTTGGAGCCTTTAGATCCAACATTGTTAGCTAAAAACATCAACTTTTATTATAACAACAATAGGATGACATGTGAAACCGCATTAATTGGTGAAAAAGTTAAGGCAACTAGACAAGAGTGTTCCTCACTAATATTACTTTATCTTCTACTAATAAAAAATTTTCTCCTCGTAGTTATGAAATATTTTTACATAATAACGCATTTGTGTGCTCCAATATTTTGACATGAGCGGTGGTTGTGTAATCATATACGGAAACAAGAGTTCAACTAAGACAACCAAATATTGACTTGTATGCATTTTTAGTGTTTGTATCATTGCATGTACCAGCACTTGGTTTCAGCATGCAAGCAAACTATATCTAGTGTGTGAAAAACTGTCTACTATTTTCTTGGAATTTTATTTTCTTACCTATCCGCTAATACCAACAGGAAATTATTATTATTATTATTATTATTATTATTATTATTATTATTATTATTATTTAAAAAAAGAAAAAGGGAATAAGGAAAATTGAATGACTTTGCAACTAATAGTCTAATACACTTAAGTTTAGTTAATATAACTTTTGAACAAGCTTACTAGTATCACTCTAGAGTCTAAATAAGAGTCATAAAGATCCTAAGGTACAGTTAGTTAAGTCGTTCATCTTGTCTTTCTAAAAAATAAATAAATGAAAAAACCATAAAAAAATGTTGTAAGAAACACTCATTCAAAAAATGACAGAAAAATGAAATACTACTAGTTAAGAAATAATAAAAATGAAATGATGTGAAATTAGTGTTAACTACTAACGTCATATACATGCTCAAGAAGGTCAAATTAGGAACAAATACATCAGAATTGATATTAACATGATTAATCTAATAATTTGAAAAAATCAATAGAAAAATGTTGCATGTAAATCATTCAGAAAATGACCCAAAGAATGAAATAGCACCAACAAAGAAATGATAAAAATGAAATACTGTGAAATTAGTGTTTTTTACTTTCTATTAAAAAAAAAGGTTAATCTAGATTGGAGAAGCGCTCCATCTCTTGCCCAACGATGTCTTAGATGTTGCTCTTCTAGATATTCTCCTTCTTTGAAATGCAACAAATGACATAATTATCCTGCAATAACAACAACAATAAAAACATTTAGGGAGACGTTTAACCCATAATGAAAATTTTGCATTGTGTATTTTTTTTTTAAAAAAAATTATTAAACATGAAAATTAGGAAATCTGCAAAAGATCCATGACTGTTTATTCCATAATAAATAAAATCAAATAACCTTGGACAAATACAACATTAGGCAATTCAGCATCATTAAGAAAAAGAAAAAAAAAAAACAAAAAAAGTGGGTCACCATAATTGTAACTAACCAAATAAAATGGGAGAGAATAAGCATTTATTTGTATCAACACCCAATTCCTAGAATATGTTAAAGTTCACACTCATCTATTCTCAGGTGCATCCTTTGCTAGACAATATTTCAAACGATATTTCAAAGAAACTCAAGAAACAGAGCAATATGGATTATAAATATATATTATCAAGAAGAAGGAAAAAAAAAAAAAAAAAAAAAAACTTACATGATTAGTTGTGTTTGCAAACTCCCCATCAAGTCGGTATTCATTCATGGTCCACCTTCCCGTGCCAGTGAGGCCATTCTTAGCGACAAAACTTAAACTTCGCTTAGACCCATAGTGTATTGTTTTGCTATCATCATAAAGCTCTTCGTCCTTTTGACTTCTCCAGGTTGCAGAATGTGTAGATCTCTCAACATGCTTATTTTTCTTCTTCAGTTTGGTATAAAAATAGACACGGTCCATATGGGTTTCTTGAAAAATCTTCATCCACGTGCTAGGATCGCCAAAAACATCACAGTCGACGATAACATTCATCGAGTCCTTGAAGATTGGGTTCCCTTGGACCGTGTTGAGAAGATAGTAGAGAAAAATTTCTTGGTCATTGGGTCTAAACTTAACACCAGGTGGCAACTCCATATGTAGCTTCTGCACCAGCACTGATCTGATGATGAATCTTGTTGTTCTGTCGACAATGAGTGCTCAAAAGATCACTGGAGTTGAAACTAACCGAGAATCTTCAAAGGGTTTGAAGATGATGAATGGAGTTTGCGTAAAAGAAAATTTCTTCAAGTGGGTTTGAAGTGAAGAGCACGCAATATTCAATGTTTTTATAGCAACAGAGAAGAGAAGAAATTATAATGAATACAGAAAGGAAAGCTCTGGGTCTGAGTTATTAATGGAGGTTGAGGATTAAGGAAGGAAGGTAATGTTTATAAAAAGAGAGAGGTCGGAGATGTGGGGTAAAATGGTAATTAGCTATAATAACCCTCCAACGGTCAGAACTCTAATGTAATTTCAATTTGTTTGGTCTTTTTTTCGAATTTGGTTTAATTAATTTTCTTTCTTAATAACGGCGGCATTCTAACGTGTCCTATGAAGAGTGGCTAGAATTTTATTTATTACACACCAGGTCAGTTGTACTTGTACACGTGATGAGGGTTTTAGTTGAGTTAGTGAGGTGGGACTGTGGGAGTTTTAAGAAAGATACATATCAGGCCGACGGTCTGAGCTCATCTCTGTGTTAATGAAAAGTTCAAGTTAATTTGGGGTTAAAATTTTGGTTTCAGAATCTGGCTTCAATAAATGGTTTATGAATGATGTGGGTAGGTTTTGGTTGTGTGTGAATTGAAGTTTTGAAGGAAAATAAGGTTTTTTTTTGTGATTGGGGGTTTACCATTTGGTTGAGTCATACAATTGGCCGTGGGTCTTGGTCAATCTTGAATGGTAGGGTGAGACATTTGAGGGTAGGTCATAGGTTTGGATTAGATTGGATTTTCAGGGTAGTGGCTTATTAAAAATAAGGCCAGGGTTTACAAATCTAGTTGTGATGCAGGTTGGTTAATTCATGAAATTGGCATATTGGGTCTTGCTCTGTCTTGGGGTGGATGTCTTAAAAATGGTAGAGCTTTGCTCGAAGTGTGTAAACATGACACTGGGTGCAAACCATACCACAAGAGATTTGAGGGTTTTGTGAAGTAGCAGGAGCCGCTAGAAAGAAGAGTAAGAATTTTATATACAAATGATAGTTGAAGGGATACCTGCTACCTGAAGTCCTATTCATATGATTTTTTTTTTTTTTTTTTTTTTTTTTTGGGGGGGGGGGGGGGTTAAAGGATGATATTATATCACGTTTCATTATAAAGTTCAAGAGCGAGTCAATGACTTCGTAGCCTCTGCAATGTTAAGCTGAAGGTAGATTTGTGGAAGGTCCTATACTGAGTGTTAGTATATAGCTTAGACTAATTTAGCCCATTGGGCTTAGCCCAGTATACTGTACTTGTAGTTTACTCCTTTTACTTGTACTGCACACATACCTAGCCTATATAAGGCTCTTTATTGTACATTATTATACACACATCAATATACAAACTATTCAGTCTTTATCACACTTTATATTGTTAACATGGTATCAGAGCCATTCCTCTGACTTTTTGGTTCCTGTGGACATCTCGGGTGTTCTTTCGCTGCCCTCACCTTCATCCAGTAGTCACTATTAGAAGCGAGTCACTGCCGTCACGCCCACAGTCCCAGCAACTCTTGGATCTCATTGTTCTGCTCATCCAACTGTCAAAGCAAAGGCATTAAGTGACAGAACAGACAATCCCGAGCAAAACCCAACCAAGAACGGCCAGAAAACACCTCACACATGCCTCCATGTGCCGTTTGAAGTTTCTGCCTCACGTGCACGCGCTCCACGCGCTGCCACGCGCCGCCAGTATCCCTCACGCGCCGCACACGCTAGGACACACTGCCTCCACGCACCCCATGCGCCTGCTCCATTTCATGAACTGCCACATCAACCCTAGGGTGACATCATACTGCCACGTCAGCACACGTCATCTGCTGACCGTTGACTTGACAAACCGTTGACTTTGACCGTTGACCGTTGACCTTGACCAAGTCAAAATTTTACAACAAGACCTGTCTTACTCAGTTTTTCGCATAGATTCTGATTTTAGGCCCCGTTTCTGCATTTGAGGTCTCTAAATCTCACTTTTTGGTCATTTTCTTCATTATGGCTCAACAAAGTGAACGAGATATCATATGTCCTATCACCATCATGTTGGATGGTCCTACTAGCTATCATGCATAGTCTCAGAATATGACTGTCTTTCTCAAGGGTCGTAAACTGTGGAGATATGTGACTAGTTCAATTCCTAAGCCAGTACCAAACCCTAAGTCCAAAGCCACAGCTGCTAAAGAGTCTTCCAAGACTGTTGTTATAACAGATGATTATGAAGAACGTTTAGAGGAATGGGAGAGTATTCAGAGTAAGATCTTGTCTTGGTTTATCAATACCTCTATTCCCTCCATTCATAATTTTCTTCCTCGTCTTGAAACTGCTGAGGCTGCTTGGAAATTTTTGGCCGATCGCTATAATTGCACTAATGATTCAAGCTTGGAGTTTCACATTGAATCAAAACTTTATCAAATGCGCCAAGAGACAGGTTAATCTATTTCTGATTTTTATTCTCAGACTTCTACTATGTGGGAACAACTCTCTGCTGCAGATCCTCCACTGGTGTGTTCTAAAGACATTGAGCTCTTTGTCAAATATCAAGATTGCCGTAAATTTATGCACTTCATGATGGGTTTACGTGAGGATTTTGAGCCTACTAGGGCTTCTTTGCTTGGCTAGTCTCCTACTCCTTCTCTTGATGCTGCAGTAAAGGAGCTCATTTCTGAGGAGAATCATCGGCCTACTTATCACATGACATCACTTGATCATGTATTGACTATACCCTCACCATAGCCTCCCATTGTTGCATTCACTGCTCCTCCACGAATAAATTCTGGGAATCCCACCTTTCAGTCTTCCAAAGGTACTCATTGCAAGTTTTGCCGTGCCAAACGCCATGACATCTCTGTTTGTCGCAAACTACAGAAATTTGTGCAAGAGCAAAATAAAGCTTCTCTTCCTCAGGCAACTATTGTATGTCCTTCAGATCTATCGGTTCCTACAGGTCCATCTTTGGCTTCCTCACTTACTACGGCTGATATTGAGGTAGTTGTTCAACAGGTTTTATCCCACACTTCCACTGCCCTTTCTGTCACCTCAGGTAAACAATATTGGTTTTTTGATACTGCATGTTGTAACTATATGACTCCTGATGAATCCCAATTTTCTGATAAGGCACCCTTAGAACATCCAATCACCATTTACACTGTTGATGGAACTCCTATGCCTGTTAGTCATAAAGGAACAATCTCTTCTCCTTGTTTATCCCTTAGTGACACTTTTCATATTCTAAAGTTATCCCTCAATTTGCTTTATGTTGGTCAACTTTGCAAATTAGGCGTAGATCTTCTATTTACTAATCATGGTGTGGATGTGCAGGATGCCCGGACGGGTTAAGTGCTTGGGACAGGCCGTAAGGTTGGTCGCATGTTTGAGGTTCATGACTTGAAAATTCCTTCACAAGTTGTTTCTGCAGCTGCTACCACTGCCACCTCCTCACCTGATCTATGGCATGCTTGTCTTGGTCATCCATCCTTATCTCGTCTTCAGTTGTTAGCTTCTCAAGGTCATTTAGGTTCAGTTCAGTTTCAAAATTTTGATTGTACTTCTTGTCATTTTCGCAAACAAAAAAAATTTCCCTTTAATAAAAGTGACTCCTTTTCTTCTACCCCTTTTGATTTTATATATTCTGATATTTGGGGTCTTGCACCTGTTCCCACTGAGGAGGGATCTAAATATTTTGTCATATTTGTGGATGATTTTTCTCGATATACTTGGATTTATCTGCTTCACCTTAGGTCTGAACTTGTGTTTATTTACCAAACATTTCATAAAATGATTGAAACACAATTCAATCGCACCGTTAAAGTCTTTCGATCAGAAAATGCTTAAGAATATAATGATAAATCTTTCCTATCCTTTTCAGATAGTCATGATACTCTTCCTCAGCGGTCTTGTCCTTACACTTCTCAACAAAATGGCCGTGCAGAACAAAAACATCATCACATTCTTGATGTTGTCTGCACCCTTCTCATTTATGCCTCTCTTCCTGAGCACTTTTGGGGTGAGGTCGCACTCATTGCTGTGCATACCATTAATCGTATTCCTTCACCAACTACACACAACAAATCACCATTTGAGCTTCTCTATGGTCAAACTCCTGACTACTCCTCTCTTCGGGTTTTTGGTTGTGCTTGCTTTGTCTCTCTTTCTCCTCATGAATGAACAAAGCTCCAACCTCGTACTCATCTTTGTTGTTTCCTTGGTTATGGTGTGTCTCAAAAGGGGTTTCGCTGCTATGATCCCATTTCTCATCGCCTTCATATCTCCCATCATGTTGAGTTTTGGGAACATCGTTCTTTCACGAGTCTTCAGCAGTTTCCTGCATCTTCTTCCTCAGAGTCTCCCATTTTTACCGATCTTTTCCTCCCTCTCTATCCTGAACTTGTGGAGGATTCTTCAACATCGGCTGCCTCTCTAGACGATTCATCTCTGGTTCTGTCTCCGGCATATGACCCGTTTGTCTTGGATCCTGTGGCACCACCCTCTCCTGAGTCTCCTGTTGGTCCTGAACTTCGTCGTTCCACTCGGGTAAGCATTCCTCCCCCTTATCTCACTGATTATCATTGCTCTTTTGCTCTTGCCATCCTCTATGAACCTCACATCTATCGTGAGGCCTATACTGACCCTCTTTGGCAGCAAGCTATGAACGAAGAACTAAATGTCCTTCATAAGAATCACACTTGGGATATGGTTGATTTGCCTCCTGGTCAGTCTGTAGTAGGTTGTAGGTGGGTTTACAAGATCAAGACCAAGGCTGATGGATCTGTTGAACGATACAAGGCTCGCCTAATAGCCAAGGGCTTTACTCAGGAGTATGGTATTGACTATGAGGAAACATTTGCTCATGTTGCTCGCCTTACATCTGTTAGATGTCTCATTACTGTGGCTGTTGTTCGCCGTTGGCCTCTTTATCAAATGGATGCGAAGAATGCTTTCCTCAATGGAGATCTCCATGAAGAAGTGTACATGCAGCCATCCCCTGGCTATCCACACTCAGGCAATCAAGTTTGTCGCCTTCGTTGTGCTCTTTATGGCATCAAGCAGGCTCCTCGAGCTTGGTTTGAAAAGTTTAGCTCAATCGTTGCTTAGCAGGGTTTCACTTCGAGTCCTCATGACACTGCTCTCTTTGTTCGAAGATCCTCTGCTGGTATCACTCTTATTCTTCTTTATGTTGATGATATGATTATTATTAGAGATGATTCTACAGGTATCCACTCTCTTCAGCACTTCCTTAGTCAACATTTTGAGATGAAAGATCTGGGCACTCTCAGCTATTTTCTTGAGCTTGAGGTTACCTCATCCTCTGATAGATACTATCTTTCCCAGGCTAAATATGCTTCTGATCTTCTCTCTAAAGCCGGTGTCACCAATAACAAGACTGTTTCCACTCCTTTAGAATACAATGCAAAGCTCACACCCTTGGATGGTGAACCTATATCCGATGCTACTCGCTATCGTCAGTTGGTTGGCAGTTTGATCTATCTCACTGTTACTCGTCCGGATATTTCACATGCCGTGGGTATGGTTAGTAAGTTCATGGATGCACCTCGTTCTGTCCACTATGCTGTTGTTCTTCGGATTCTCCGATATGTCAAAGGCACACTTTATCATGGTTTGCATTACTTCTCTCGATCTTCTCTTGAGCTTCATGCTTACTTAGATGCTGATTGGGCAGGTGATCCTACTGATCAATGCTCTATCACAGGTTTCTGTTTCCTGTTAGGTACTTCTCTTGTCTCGTGGCGCAACAAGAAGTAGGATGTGGTTTCCCATTCCAGTACTAAGGCTGAGTATCGTGCCCTTGCCGACACCATTTGTGAGCTTGTTTGGCTTTGCTGGCTCTTGGCTGACATGGATGCTCCACAGCTCACTGCCACTTCTCTTTATTGTGACAATCGTAGTGCTGTCTACATTGCTTATCATGATGTCTTCTACAAACGCACCAAGCATATTGAGATCGACTGCCACATCACTCGCCAGTATATCCAACTCCAGTTGGCTTCCTTCTTACCACCTCGAGTTTGAGCGGAGATGTTAGTGTAGAGCTTGGACTAATTTAGCCCATTGGGCTTAGCCTAATATACTGTACTTGTAGTTTACTCCTTTTACTTGTACTGCACACATTCCTAGCCTATATAAGGCTCTCTATTGTACATTATTATACACATATCAATATACAGACTATTCAGTCTTTCTCACACTTTATATTGTTAACACTGAGGACAGAAATCATCCCTTTTTTATTTGCTCTTTTACTAAACGGATATGGAAATCTCTGACCCCAAATTCAACTAGCTGGATTTTGTTGATTGGAGCATAATTCACCTTAAAGGGAAGAGCTTAAGAGCTGTACTTTGTATATTAGCTTTTTTTTTTTTTTTTTGAGAAAGAACTTGAGTATTTTTATTAATGTAAATGAGTTACATCCAAAAGTAAAACCGACACAATATGAGAAGGAACATCTTCCATCCATACTTGAAAATCTGGTATGCCTATAGCATATCTCGCCAGATCATGAGCTACACAATTGCCGTTTCTCTTTACATGAGAATACAACACTCTTTGAAAATGATTTGAGTAAATTTTAACATCCTCTACCAGCAGACCCAATGGGCATAGGTTCTGTTCTTGAGATTTCAAAGCTTGAATCAAATGTAATGCATCACCTTCGAGAATGATATTTTGGAACCCCAGCTCATGTGCAAATGACAAAGCTTTCCGGGCAGCCAACGCTTCTGTCACACCAGCCTCATACGCCTGAAAAATACTCTCTGAACAAGAAGCCAAAACAGCACCATAGTTATCCCTTATTACAACACCAATACAAGCTCTATTTGCATCATCAAAGACCGCTCCATCAAAGTTAACTTTCACAAACCCAGCCGGCGGTGCACTCCATTTGTTTCCTCCATTTCCGTTACTCCTTACCTTTGTACCTGCTGCTTCTATGCTGGTTTTATAATGCGCCAACCATTCAGCTGCCAGATCAGCAACATGATGCAACAGACAAGCTTGCAAATTAAGCCTCACCTTGTTCCTTTGATTCCAAATAGTCCAGGTCGTGTAAGCCAACAGCTCCAAAGACTTCCCTTCCTCTATTATCCATGACAGCAGCTCTCTTACACAAGTGAACTCCATTTCGCACCTAAACCCCCATTTTTCCTGATCAGTCCACACTACATCCAGCTCCGGGCATGACCACAAAGCATGCACCGAGTCCTCCACTGCCAGTTTACACCTTTCACAGATTGGTTCCTCTAAGATTTTCCTACGCATCAAAGCTTGTTTGGTTGGAAGTACATTACGGCAAGCCCTCCAAAGAAAATTTTTTATCTTTGGGGGAGCTTGCATCCGCCATATTTCCTTCTAAACTCGCTTATGACAGATAGGAGGAGTTTGAGAATTTAATTGCAGCTCCTCTTCTTCTTTAAGGAACCTATATCTGGACTTACATGTGTAATTTCCGGAGGTTGAGTAAGGCCAATACAAAGTGTCCTCTGTCACATGTCGACTTAGGGGGATTTTCTTGATCAACTTAGCATCCTCTTCCACAAATAACCCATCCACCATCTCTTCATTCCATCTTCTTGTAGTTGGGTCAATAAGTGAATCTACGGTATAATTTTCAAGACTCTCCAATGGGCAGGAAGGCAGAAACGTTGGGTGTTTTCTTGGCAGCCAACGTTGCTGCCAAATGTTTATTTTTTCTCCATTTCCTACCCTCCATATTGCCCCCCTTTGAATGATGTCTCTTCCTCTAAGGATACTCTTCCAAGCATAAGACCCCATCCTTGACTCGGCAGCCTCCATAAGCGATGAATTTGGGAAGAAACGAGCTTTAAATACCTTGTAAAAGAGTGAGGATTTATTATTCAATAGCCGCCATGCTTGCTTTGCTAAGAGGGAATCATTGAACATAGCAAGATCTCAAAAGCCCATACCTCCAATAGTCTTAGATTTTGTTATCTCTCCCCATTTAATCCAATGGATTTTCCTACGGTCTCCCCTTTGGCCCCACCAAAATCTTTTGATTATAGCCTCAATTTCATTGCACAAACTCACCGGTAATTTGAAACATCCCATAGTGTAAGTGGGGATGGCTTGTATGACCGCCTTTATAAGCACTTCCTTTCCGGCTTGTGAAAGTAACTTTGCTTCCCACCCTTGAAGTTTCCACCAAACCCTCTCCTTAATGTAGCTAAAACTTTCTTTTTTTCCTTTCCCAACCAAGGAGGGCAGCCCAAGGTATTTTTCATAATGCAAGATTTCTGGTACACCTAAAGCCGCCTTAATTCCATGCTTCACCCCCTCCGGAGTAGACTTGCTAAAGAACAAGGAGGTTTTACTCTTATTCATTTTTTGACCCGAGGCTTCTTCATACTCTTTTAGTATCTCCAAGACATTGTTGCACTCCTCCATTGTTGCCCTGCAAAAAATAAGACTATCATCTGCGAAAAGCAGATGCGTTAGTTTTGGGCCCCTTCGACAAAGGGAGTAGCCATGGATATTACCATGTAGGTCCGCCTTTTTAATTAAGCCATTCAACCCCTCTGTACAAAGAAGGAATAGGAAGGGGGAAAGTGGATCTCCCTGCCTAATCCCCCTTGTAGGATAAATCATCCCACATGGTTCTCCATTTACCAACACAGAATATGAAACTGTTTTTACACAACCCATAACCAAATTTATCCACCTCTCCCTAAAACCCATTTTCCTCATTATCCCCTCCAAGTAATACCACTCCACCCGGTCATACGCTTTACTCATATCTAATTTCAGTGCCATATAACCATACTTACTTCCCTTGTAATTTTGTAGACTATGCAAAGTCTCGAAGGCCACCAAAATATTATCAGAAATTAATCTACCCTTAGTGAAGGCTGATTGGTGTTCAGTGATAATGGATGGAAGTAATTTTTTGAGGCGATTTGCAAGAATTTTGGAATAAATTTTGTAGAGGACATTACAAAGGTTAATAGGGCGAAATTGGTGTGCATATTCAGGGGAGTTTATTTTTGGAACAAGTGTGATAAAAGTATGGTTTAGGGGAGTAGGTATAGTACCTGAGTTCAACCATGACAATATGGCTGAGGTAACATCATGATTCACCGTGCTCCAAAAATGTTGATAAAAGAGCGGAGGCATGCCATCTGGTCTAGGAGCTTTGAGGGCCGCCATCTGTTGGAGTGCAGTAGCTACTTCACTTGCTTCAAATTCTCTACAGAGGCTTTCATTCATCTCCTCATCTATCACTGTAGGCACACAATCTAAGATACCTGTAGGGACCCTCCCACCTGTTGAGGTAAATAGAGACTTGTAATAGTTCACCATTACTTCCCCAATATCCTCCTGTCTAGTTCTCCAATCACCTCCCTCATCCCTAATACCTTCCATTGTGTTCTTCCTATATCTCTTTGAGGCATAGCTATGGAAATACTTTGAATTTTTATCCCCTTAATTTGCCCATAGAATTCGTGCTCGTTGAGCCCACATCGCAGCTTCCCTATCTTGCAACACCTCAATTTCTTTTTTAATCTGTCTCACCTTAAAATTATTCCCACTAACCATGGCTACCCTCTCTTCTCTAGCTAAGTCCTTTTTCAACCGGTTCAAGTCCAAGCTTACATTCCCAAAAACACTTTTCTCCCATTGCCCCAACTCCTTACCACACTTCTCCACTTTTTTTAGTATATCATCCTCATCACCAACTTCATACCCACTGCCCCACGCCGAAACTACCACCTCCTCACAACTGGGATTTGAGAGCCACATTTGTTCGAACCGGGAATTTTTTTTCCGAGTAGGTGGGTGCAGGCCAGAAAGAGATAATAGAATTGGAACATGATCTGAAAAGTTACATGACAGATAGTACACCTTTGAACCTCCAAACTTCATGAACCAACTATTATTTACCAAACACCTATCAAGCCTCTCCCAAATTGAAGCCCCATTTTCGAAGTGCTTGCTCCAAGTGAATTTAGAGCCCTCAAATCCCAAATCCATGAACCCACACTCATCAATCACCTCCCTAAATTGTTGCATCTGATTATAAGGCCTTCTTGCACCCCCAAGCTTCTCCTCTTGTTTGATAATTTCATTAAAATCCCCATAACAAAGCCATGGTTTTTCCGGTCTAGAGTTTAAAGCCCTAAGTTTTGCCCAAGCTTCATGACGTCTAGCTGTATCCGGTTCACCATAAAAACCCGTTAATCTCCACTCATTCTCCGTATTTTTATCAATCACCGCATCAATATAGTACCTATCCGAATCTTCCACCTTTAAATTGATCGAAGCTTTCCAATAAAGAACTAATCCCCCACCCCTTCCCACTCTTGGCACCACCCATCTATGATCAAAACCAATACTTCTTTGCACAAACTCTAGCCTAGCATCATCTATAAGCGTCTCGGCTAAAAACACTACAGTGGGATCTTTTGCCCGTATAATTTCCACGAGCTCCCTCCCTGTACGTAGGTTCCCAAGCCCACGACAGTTCTAAGCTGAACAACTCATTGCTGTTGGCGGGGCTGCACATCAGCTCCCGCCATTACAAAAGTTTTGTTTTCTCCACTAAGGATTTTTTGGACTCGCTTTGCTGAAACCTCATTATGATCTGCCTCTGTCACAGCCCTTCTTTTCTTCCCTTGTGACTGAAAATTTGCTGCTGTGTTGCCCTTAGATTTTTCCCTTTGTCTGCGTGTCCAGGTAGAAGAAACACGTGAGTTGGGAGTGTTGTGAATCCTGACTTCCTGAGCAGCACGTGATTGCTTAAGTGTTGGATTCTCACTTAAGTTGTCACGTGCACTTAAATTCTCACATGCATTAGGGCTTCTTGCCAAACTTCTACCCGTTCCAAGCATACTAGCCGCCCCAAACTCCTGAGCCAGACTTAACTCCTCTTTATTTCCTTCATCAGCAAATTCAGTTTCCTTAGGAGTCTTCAAATCCTCAATAATTTTCTCCTTAATTCCCTCTTGATTGACCGTGTCTCCCATATTAATTCCATCCCCTTCATTACTCCTTAATGACCCAATTACTTCCTCGTCTTCAAGGCTGACATTAATGCTAGCCGTTACTCCATGTGGCTGCTCCGGTATATTTTCTCCACCAGAAACAGAGGTCCGACCTGAATTAGAGTCTTCCGGTGTACCTGAACTTCTCTTCTTCTTCTCGGCATAGAACCCAGGGCAACTATATATTAGCTTGTTGGGCAACTATATACCACAAAAGTGGCAACTATATACCACAAAAGTGGAGACCAAAAAAAAAAAAAAAATGCAATTCTTCGCGCTAAGGGACTGTATTCTGAAGACCAGCTTATTAGTCATAAATGAAAGATGTTAAAGGCAGATTTGAAGGCAAAAGGATGTTCTAGAATTCAATTTTGAATACTGTGCTGTGCTGTAAATGGAGGATGAATGTTTCACAAGTTTGTAAGGGTGTTTGATCTAGTTCCTGTGAATACTTCTAATTCTTAGTCTTCCTTGTGTAATTGATTAATCCTTTTTTTTTTTTTTTTTACTTAATATGTTTTTCGTGAATGCTTCATACCCAGCACTTATTACTATGTTCCAAAATAATTTTATAATCATATTGTTTAAATATTGTTTTATCCTTTGTTTATCTAACATTACTTTATCATCTATCTTGTCAACTTATATTTTGAAAAAAATTGGCATTGGATTTTATTGTAAACATATGTAGTGGTAGCAGCATAGTGCACTTAACTTATGGTTCTTTTTGATTTTGTGCCCCCCCACACACACACACACACAAAAGAACATAAACTATGGGGTTATTTTTGTACTGTAAGGGTCTAATTTGAGATCCGTTTATTTTGCTGAAAATACTGTAAATAAAGGTAAAAGTTAGCTGAAATAGTACAGTGAAAACCCACGAATAGTACTAAAGAGTGCAATGAGACTTATGAATAATAGCAAAAATAAACTGAATAGTAAAATATGCTGGTTTTATAATTTAGAACCAAATGCATACTAAATCCCAAAATATGAAATATGAAAACTTGTAAGCACTACCCCTTTCTCTTCCAATGGTATTTACTCAATTATGTGTACATGTGCTCCGCAACATTGACATTGGAAGAAAGATGATAGAAAAGAGTAATATTGTAATGGAAGCCAATTTTTTGCTCATAACTTATCTAATTGAGCCACCTGTATTTCTTTCTTTCTTTCTTTTTGTAATTTTATTTTTAAGGGAAGGATCTTCATCTCCTCTCATGAACTTGGCTTTCGTGGTTCCAATTTTGAGGATAATTAGGCAATCTCAATAAATGCATTACACCAAAATAATTTGCTGCATTCTTCTTTTGTTCATATTATGAAAGATATTTTGTCTTAGAGAACTAGGATCGGGCGTTTTAAATGCCAAACACCAAACGCCAAAACACTACCATGCCAGACGTTTCAAATGCCTAATTAAAATAGAAAGAACAAAGAAGAAACTGGGAAGAAAGGAACAAATGAAAGAAGAATTTATTTATTTATTTATTCATGAATTTTTTTTTTTTTGAGAATAAAACCCGAGCACTTTTATTAACTACCCGGAGTATCTGAAATGACAAATGGATCAATATTAGATGGAACATGCTCCATCCAAACTAATAAAGGAAACGAAACTATTGCTCTCCTAGCCAATGCATGGGCCACACAATTACCCTGCCGCCTAATATGAGAGAAAGAGAAAAAACTAAGTGAACCAATAATAGACATAATGCCTTTGACAATCTGACCGATGGATGAGTGGCCTAACTCTGCTGACCTCAAAGTTCTGCACACTAACTTCGAGTCTCCCTCAAATTCCGAACCTGCAATGCCCAGTTCTACAATGAAATTCACAGCCCTTCTCGCAGCCAAGGCTTCCAGCACTTCCACCGATCCCGGGTACAGAATCTTCTCGACAAGAGCAGCAATTACCTCACCCTTTGCATTCCGAACCACCACCCCTATACCAGCCTCACCCGATTTAGAGAACACAGCCCCATCATAGTTAGTCTTAAACTGCTCACCCGTAGGAGGACACCAACGTACATGGCCCTTTGTTGGTTTTGGGACTGCCTTGGGAGTCTTTACCTGAAACTCCGATAGGTACGCCATAGCAGCTTGTAAAATTCTGTTCGAAGCTAAGCCCTTCTCATTCAAGCGCAACTTGTTCCTGTGGTTCCATATAAACCATGCCACAACCGCAAAAAGTTCAAGCTTGTCAATCTACTGCCCGACCAAAGAAATAAGCTCCTGGACATCTAAAAATTGAGGAAGCTCTGTTTGGACCCAGTTGAAACAAGGGAACCAAATATGTCGAAGCTTCTCACATTTCCAGATAGCATGGAGAGCATCTTCCTCAGCCGCGAGACATGCTTTGCATTTTGCATCTTCCAGTATCTTCCTCCTCTTCAAGTTTTCCAGTGTTGGCAAAGCATTTGAACACACCCGCCAAAGGAACACTTTTATTTTATTTGGGATGCGTAACTTCCAGATGCGTTTCTAGAAAAGAGTTTGCTTCGAACTATCCGAGCTTAATGCAGCACCCAAGGTTTCAGATTCACACAGGAGCTGATATCCCGTTTTAACCAAGTAATTACCTTCCTTACACCCAGGCCAAATTAAGCAATCTTCTTGGTCAGTCCAGCACAGTGGGATGGCTTTGATACGGCTAATCTCGAAGCTCAAGAAGTGTTGTTGTAGCACATTTTGATCCCAGTTCCTTATATCAAAGTTTATGAGTGAAGTTGCAATTGATTTATGAGTGAATTTTTTTTTTTTTTTTTTTTTTGATGTGATATGGGATAGTTTTTTTTTAATAGGAAACCGTGGGTGGATTTTTTTTTAAGGTGGGGTAGTTTCTTTTGTGTTTGATAGAGGCGGGATGGTTTTTTTCAGGAGAAGGTGGGGATTGTGGAGAATTTTTACTTTTTCACTCTTTTGTTGCTAATTTTTGTCGATTTACAATTTTAACTACACTTCTTATTTTATAGAAAAAAAGTATAAATTATCTAAATTATGGGTATTTTTGTAAGTAAAAAATGCAATAATTAATTTTTCAAATCCTTTTAATATATAAAGATAATTTGGCATTATGCTTCTAAATTTAGAAGCATACGGTCACAAATGCTGAGATTAAAAATTAGTTTTTTATACTTTCTCCCTTCTCCCTCTTCCTCTGTATCTCATTCTCAGACATCTCTATTCTCTCGCCTCTCTTTCTTCTCATCAAAAAGCTTTCTTCTCTCTCGTTACCTCTCACTCAAACCTCTCTTTTTCCTCGCTGGTGGTTCGTGGGTTTTTTTTGCTCTGATATGGTGGCGGGATTGGTGGTTTTAGGTGGCGAGCTCAGTGGTTTCGGGTAGATTTTTGCTGGGTTGGTTTGATTTTGGGTTTGTTTTGATTTGTGGTTAGTTTGCTGGGTTTGCTCTTAGATGGGTTTGATCATATAGGAAATGGTGCTTGGGTGGATGTCAAGTTATTAATAATTTGGGGTTTATGATATTTTTCTCATATATGGGACTCTCAGCTCAGGCCATCATAAACCAAAACATGAGATTTGGTGATGTATGAGTATTAGTTTAATTCATATATTGAATGAAATCCATAGAAAAGAGATTAGACAGTGGAAAAAAAAATCGTAAAATCTCCAAATAGTTATTAAATTGTTGGGTTGACTTTGGGTTTTTTTTCTTTTTCTTTTTTTTGGGTTGGTTTGCTGGGTTTGATTTTGTCTGGTTACTCAAAGACCAAAGTCAAAGAGGAAGAAAGAGAAAGAGAGAGAAATTAATAAATAAATGAATGGAACATAAAATGTAGAGTGTATAGTTAAATGCTATGTTAAAAGTGTAGTAAAAATAAGTTTTGGTGTGTGAAAAAGGAATTTACTTGCAATAGTTGATGTTGTTGCTCTTATGCTAGCTCTTTAAAGAGCTTTTCCTTTTTCATACTCTCCGGTAAGCTAATAATCTAACTCATACCTTACCAAGAAAGCGAGAATTTCTTTTCCTATTTTGGTTTGGATGGAGTCCATTCCTCTAGACCTTTGTGATTGTTTTATTAAAGATGTTTTTACTGGGAAATAAAATTCGTGATAAGTTTTTCTTCTTAAAAAAATTTGTGCATCTTTGTTTTCTATATGTAGAGATGCATACCATTTGTGTTGAGAATGTATATCTCTACGAAATAATAGAACTCCATATTTCCATAACTTTTTCTATAGCTTTTAGTTTATGTTTGTAACTGGGATCTCTTCCTTGAGTGGGAGTGTCAGTTTCTTTTAATATATTAATATTATTCAGTCAAAAGAGGAAAAGATGGTTTATTTTATATTTTTTTGATTTAACGTGTACTAAGTTGAATATCTAGCAAACCATTCTAAAATAATAGAAAGTGTAGAGTATAGACGCAACAATTTCAGTAAGTACCCGTTTGGTTCAACTTTTAGAGCCTAAAAGTTGCGTTTTGCAAAACGCTGGCCCAAAAATTGCGTTTGGTTATTACAAAATGCAACTTTGGGTCAAAAGTTGCGTTTTAAAAAACGCCCTGAACGCGCATCAATCCTTATGCGAAGCATCAGGTCCATTTTCCAAAAGTCCTTGGGCGTTTTGGGTATCCGTTGGGGTGAGCAGGCAATTACGAAATTACCCTTCAAATGCTCATGTCTTCAAAGATCGCACAGGCACTTCACAAACGAAATGTCAACTAGTGGTTTAAAATGCACCATGCAATGAAAGGAACATCTAATAGCTATTAACGAGAAAATATATCATGTATCGGTTGCATGGTATACCACCTCGTTATTAATGCCTTATGTTTTGCAGTTGTAACCTTCTTTACCTTTCAAGGCATTTAAAATTATTTTGTCTTTACCACTACACACCTGAGTAATTCTTAAGTACTCTCGGAGTACGAAGAATGATACTTCATTCTTTCACATTAATGATGGAATCAACTCATTAAATTTGTAAAAGGGTCCATCATGAATATGAAAAGATGGGGTACCATTTTTCCGTGCTCTAGAAGTATCTAAGAGTTTTCTCTGCACACCCTTCGTGCATGTGAGTATATGGATTTCTATATATCTCAGTTTAAAAAAAGAATTACACTATCCTCTGCCAAATTGACCAAAAGAAAGTAAATAAATATTAAAGAAAAGTAATGATGATTTATAAGTTGTAATTATAATCAATCACACATGATGCAGCTCGTGCATAATTCATTTGTTTCCTGTTCAAGGGGAAAAAAAATCATTTCTGGCTTTTGTGACAATTATTAAAACACACATACAATATAGCACAATGAATAAAAGTTATAACCAAGGCTTCATTTCCTATCCAAGATGCCAGCTCCGTAAGTTGACATGGACATGTCAACAAGAAGGCGGAACTGCGCAATTATGAAGAGGGTGACTGGGACAATAGCCAAACAAATGATAGGAATGACAATCCATGAATTTCCACTTTGCATAATTAAAAGAGCAGCAGAAAAAGCTATCATCATGGTTGTAATAGCGAAGAAAAGGGTGGCAAGACCTATTATCATCTTTGTTGGCAAGGATTTAAGGAAGTCTTCTTCTGCATAACGTGATGTAAGGATTCCCAAAAACATCATGACTGAAGTCGATGAAGAAAAGAGTGAAAGAGAGTCAGCTATAATAAAGAGCATAAATAATTTTTTTTCTGAGAAGATTGGATAGCCTGTATTTTGGTTGTTACCACCAGGAACGGTAAAAGCTGCAGCAAACATAATGGTAATAATGAGAGTACCCACCACCGTACACGAAGTTGCTGTATTTTTCATCCATTCCTCTCCATCTTTCATCATGTCCTTGTGCTCCTCTGTAAACAATTCTCGTGGAGTCAAACCTCTCTTGTTTGTAGTTTCCCTAATCTTGGGACGGACAACGGCCTCTACCTCCTGCATTAGTTAAACAAAATCTTAGAAAGGAAGTTTACTAGAACAAGATAAACTTACATATCGGGTCACTCCGTCAATGACAAAAATAGTGAAAAATTACCGGTTGTCAAAGAAAAATTCTAAGACCACATAAAATGGCACAACTTGTGTTTCAACTGTCTAAGTGGCAGAATGTGAATGGTGAAGAAAAAGTGATAGGTTCATATGAAAATGATAGATAATTAGTCATAGTCTAACAGGTAATAGAAATTATGGAAATTTATATAATACTAAAACTACTTGTTACCAAAAGTTCAAATTGTTAGGAATCGGTGAATTTACCATAATAAATTATCCACTATCCCCAAAATTTTATATGTTAAAATAGTGTGAATTTAATCATTACTCTAACATATAAAAAGACAGATAAGTTTTTTTTAGAAGAAAAGACAGATAAGAACAGCCCTATACAATAACAAAACTGAATGTTATTGATAATAGTTCCCGAACCTAGCTTATACTTATCAAAAAAAAAAAAGTTCCCAAAATCTTGTTATTTATACTAATTCGTATTAATATCACTACATCCTACTAAATATACATCTAAAAAAAACTAAATATACAGTGTAAGATGTATACTTCAAGCATGTGGAAGAAAAAAAAAAAAAAAGAATCTCCCCAGGACTTTGGGCTCTCTCGGTACCCTAAGACTTATGTGAGCGTTGGCCTTGTTTGGTAGAGGCCGGATTTTACCCATCTTCCCTGCGACACTTTGCGGGCCTAAAATTTTTGTAGCATCAATTCAAACTCATCTAAAATGTGTTGTGAAAATGTTATGGATATGACATAGTCTTCTTATGTGAGTGGACCAAGCTACCTCAGCACATTGTAAAAAGTTTCTAAAATAATTTGACTTTAGCATTACTCAAAAAAAAGAAACTAAAATTATAACTTAACGTCATAGTTTCAATTTTTTTTTCATGTGTAATATACTGTGTAAAAAACACTACTCTTTTGAGAAATATTTAGTTGTATTGTAAAAAATAGAAGGGGAGTGTTCAGTGGGGAAAGTGAAGTTTGATAAGACCCCATTTTTGGAAGTATATATATTGCCAATAAAGAGTATGACCAAAAAAGTGGCACAAGTAGGGCTATATACATGTTGCGTTTTGTCAAGTATTGGATGTTCAAGCTTGGCATGAAAACAAATGTAAATGTTTAGGCTTGGCTTGAGTTTGAACCAAGCTTACAAACTATGTTTGAGATTGAGCTTGTTAGAAATTTCAAAACCTTGAGCTCGGGTTGACTTGATTCATTCGTCAAGCCTAGCTTGAGCTCAATATCCAGCTCAAACTCAAGCTCCATATCAAGCTTTTAAGGTTAAGATTCAATACAAGTACATTATCAAGTCCATATTAAGCATATTATCAAGCCCATTTGGATTAGACATGCGGTCCAAACTCTCAATTAATTAAAGCTTAGTAAGACATGAGATTATTTTTTCAAGATTGTATAAATTTATTACGAAGTCCATAAAATAGCCTTAGCTTGTCGTGCTTGATCGAGCTTATTCATGAACAAACATTTTGCTTAGGCTCAGCTCATTTATTACACAAATTTGAAATTAAGGCTCAAGCTCAACTCATTTATAAACAAATAACATGAATGAGTTTTTTATTGAGTCAAGTTTAAACTATTTATTAATAGCTTGGTTCATTTACAGCACTAGGCATAGTGGATTGAACACACCATTAGGCTAGTGGATGAAAATGCTATTCCTGAAGATAGGATAGGATGGTGGAACTATCTAGGATCCACATTATCATTAATATTTCCAGGGCGTTGGGTACAGGGCAGAAGATTTCAATTGATAAGGGACAGAAGATATGGGTGACATTCAAATATGAGAGGTTATCAAATTTCCGCTAATGGCGTGGGAGGCTAAATTATGGAGACTGCCATTGCGTTCAGTGCAGGGGCGGCTCCATGTTATGGTTAGTGTGTTTAAATGAACACCTTGACCATGAAAAAAAAATTATATAATATCTTTGAAATATATTTTTTTGTCAACCATAAATAAAAACGAACACCCTCAAATGCAATTATAAAGACCAATAAGGATAAACACAGTTACAAAAATTAATAAGTTGAGTAACAACAACAATTCCTAGTGCAAAAAGTCTTATCTATTTTAGCATAAAAAGCTAAATTTTCTATTTTATATAACCACTTTTCAAAAAAAAATATATATATATATATATATATCAAATTATCTATTTGACATTACATTTTATTAAAGTATCATTTCTTTATTAATTTTTTACTATTTTACCAAATAATTTTTCTTTCTCTGTACATGAGTAAAGAAAGTATTAGAAAACAATTTTGCATATAAACAGTAATTGTATATATTTGCACAGTCATTGTAACTACAAAGCTGATGTGGATGAGTTTTGTGGTTAATTGTGCAAAATTAGGCCCTTATGCCATTTTATACGGACTAATATAAATGCTTTTAATGACCACCCTATAAAAAATTCCTAGAGCTGTAACTGGTTTAGTGGCTAAAATTAAGGAAATAAGGGAGTGAGAAGGATAGTAATACGAAGAGTGATAGGTGGCTCCAAGTAAACAACTAATTTGAAGCTATAAATGGATTAAAGCACAAACGGTAGAGGAACAACATAGAACAAACAATGATCAAGAGAAGAGGGAGTGGCAGAGAATGACGGGAGAGGGAGGATGTGATGTGATAAATGACAAGGGTGATGAAATAGACAATCTAGGAAGAGTGCAATTTCTATTTGGATTGGGTGTAAATCCCTATTTTATACCTTCCAATCAAAGGGCGTCGTGTCAATCATTTTCTTTATCTCCGATCGGATTAGCTACCATGACCAATCTTCCCAAGCTTCCCCCCATTTTTGATTGTCAGCTAGGCTATGCCACTCACAACCACTGGTAGTGGGCTAGAAACTCACTTCTCTCTCTCTCTTCAATCTAGGTTGGATAATGCCACTCCACGGTGGTGATTTGAAGTTAATGGTGTGGTCTGACAGGATGACCCTACAAATTTGGAGGCTTAAGGCGATAACTTCAAGTGTACCTTTTTCTTATCACTTAAATAGTACTTAACCGGAGTTTTATATTAGATTTTTAAAATAAAACAATCCATTACTTTTACTTTTAACACTACTATTTTAATTGGGAGAGTGGGAATGCTAAAAGCCTAAAACTATAACAAATTTTATTAGAAAAAACTTACAAACTGATGTAGTAACAAATGTGATCAGTGACATTTCAAAAAATAATAAACAATCATTTAAATGAATGAGGCTTACAAAGATGTATCATCAATCACAAAAAGTAATTCAAATATGCATTTTATTGATTGTTAAAATCCACCAATCGTATTTATTGTTACATTAATTTATAAAGACTATATAGTAAAATTTATAGTATTTCTAACATTTTCCTATTTGAATTATTTTTTGTGATCGATGATTTGTTTGCTTGTAAGACTTATGTATTTAAATTTGTGTTATCTCTAGTATTACTCAATATTTAGGATTTTCTTAAAAATAGAGGAGAATTGTAGAACTAACAAAATTTTCATATCTCCAAAAAAATTTTTTTTTTTTAAATTCAAATTTTCACCCCCACGTTTAGAGCATCTCCAGCAGTGTATGTATCCGGGTATATTAGCTAAAATTTGGAGAATCTGTGCACTGTTCATGCTCCAACAGATTCAGTAAACCTGGATTTTTTTTTGGTTAATGAACAGTAGCCCATCAGGTCTGATGGGCTACTATACATTAGCAATCGAATTTCTTGGATTAAAAAATTATACCTGTTATTATTATATCAATTCTTTCTCTCTCCTCCAGATTTCTTTTTTTATAACGTGGGCATATATATAGTAGGGTGAGAAGGAATGTGAAAAGTCAGTTTTTCCCAAACAGGGTGTTCTGGCGACTTGACTTCGCGATTGGGTTGAGTTGCGAGTTCAAGCCGCAAGCTAACGGCCTAGCCAGCCTGAGACTTTTATCTTGTAGTGCAACAACTGGTGCGACTCTTCAGCTTTTGGCATGCTTGACACGTGTGCAACCTTCTGGCGGCTTGCAAGCCGCGAGCCACCCGCGAGATCCAGTCGCGAGTCCCTACTTCTTTGCACAATTTTGAGCATTTCTTCATACTCTCTCACACACTATCCTTACATGATTCCCACCTAAATACACGGTTACTAATTGCTAAAATACAAGTAAATTTGGTACAGAATAAAGCCAACAAGATGGTTGATAAAATTCAACCTTACAATAATAACTAGCCCCACTCCAGATCCTTTTTGATTCGCTGTACCATCAACGTGTACTCTCCAGGGTAAAGACTCCTACAGGGAGACCATGCCAATTGATTTTACATCCATGTTCTGCTTCTCAACTTTTTCTTCAAAAGGGGTTTTAGCAAACTTCGACATCAGATCAACGAGGACCTGACCCTTGACAGAGGTGCAAGGCATGTACTTGATATCAAAAGCTCCTAGGATCGTACCCCACTTGGCAATCTTCCCTATATAATTAGCACTCCGAAGTAGAGATCTAAATAGAAGCTGGGTTAGGACAACAACTGTGTGTAATTGGAAGTAATGAGGAATCTTTCACATAGTATGCACCACTGCCAAAAAAGCCTTCTCTGGTGGCCAGGTTTTAGCAAACTCGGCTACCAGATCAACAAGGACCTTACCCTTGACAGAAGTGCGAGATATGTACTTGATATCAAAAGCCCCTAAGATCGTACCCCACTTGGCAATCTTCCCTGTGTAATCAACACTCCGAAATAGAGATCTAAGCAGAAACTAGGTTAGGACAACAACTATGTGTGATTGGAAATAGTGAGAGAGCTTTCATGTAGCATGCACCACTGCCAAAAAAACCTTCTCTAGTGGTAGGTAACAGACCTCGGCCTCGTGTAGTGACTTGGTCACATAATAAAAGTATTGTATTTTTGTTTCAAATTGTATCTATGACCAAAGTAATGTTTCTTTTTAGTTATTATCAATAAAAATGAGGCACTTTTCAATTATTTTAGTTTCTCATTTTTTCTATTAAAATCAGGCGACTCTATTGTAAAACCCTTAACGTAGGAGGGAGAATAAAAACAGTAGAATCCTCTTTGCTACCTCTTGAGAGGCAATAAACACAAGTCCCACCCCATTTGTGTGGGTCAAGCTTGCCAAAACCTTATTGAAACGTTTGGGCTGGGGTCGCGGTCTCTTAAAGATCCCAATTTTTCTGTCTCTAACGTTTACTAGATTCCCAACCTCGCTTACAATCTCATCTTGGATTATTATTGTGCAGGATCCTAGAATTAGGTAGATCGTTGGAACTACCAGTAAGATTTGATGGCTGTTTGAGTTTCATTTCCTCCATCTTCCCACTTCTAGCCTTTCTGCATCTACAATTTCTACTTCCACCTCATCAACTCTAGCTTTAGCACTCACATTTAAGCCATTCTTCTGTTTTGCGTGTCCAATTACTAGTCTATACGGTTTTATTAGGTTCAGAGTCCAACAATCCTTTTGATTGTATGGCATGTCAACTCGGCAAGCAACCTGAATTGCCTTTTAATAAAAGTGACTATCATGCCTTAGAACCTTTTGATCTTATTCATCAATTTTATTGTATGGGGACCATCTCCTATTCCAAAAATGGGAGGTTCCGGTATTTTTTTTTTTTTTTTGGTTTCTGTTGAATGATTTTTCTTGTTACATTTTATTGTAATTTTGCCAAAATTCTTGTGACTTAATTTTCAAAAGTTATTAAAGTTTTTCAATAAGACAATGCATAAGAATATCACCAACATTACTTTTCTGATATTTTTCACCATTATGGCACCATTTCCCAAACCTCTTGTCTAGGCACTTCTCAACACAATGGTCGTGTTGAACATAAATTTTGTCACATTCTAAACATTGATAAGGTACTCACCACTGCTGCTTCCACTCCTTCGTAATTTAGGGAGAAATTGATCTCACTATTGTCTGTACCCTCAATAGGCGTCAAACACCTATCTTACAATGCCAAACACGTACCATATGATTTGATGTATGACACAACTCTCAATTACAGACTTCTTAACATTTTTAGTTGTGCATGTTTTGTTCTCCTTCAACCCCATGAATGCCAAAAATTTCAACCATGCTTATAACTAGGCTCATTCTTTGTTATGGTATTAACAAAAGGGGTATAGCTATTACAATCCCATTGCTAAACGGCTTAGGATCTCTCGTCACGAGGTTTTTGGGAATATAAAATGTTCCATACATTATCTAATTTCATGGATTCTGCTTCTCTCACTTCCCATATAGTTCATATTCCAAGCTCATTCCTTGAAATTCCCATCCCTCAACTTGCCTCCAACAAAACCAACCATTCCAATTCTTGTAGAGCCTTACTATCTGCCCCACCTGAAGATCTTGCAAGTATTCCTAGCCTTGAGTTTTGTCATTCCACTCGGGTAAGTACTCTTCCCTCTCATCTTCGCGACTATTATTGTTTCTCTACCATTGCATCTCTTTATGACCTCATACCTTTCTTGTAGCTTACTCTGACTCATTATGGAAAAAAGCTATAAAGGAAGAATTCTATGCACTACATAAGACAGACTTGGGATCTGATTGATCTTCTAGTTGGCAATTTTTTTTATAGGTTGTAAGTGGGTATATAAGATTAGGACTTGCTCAGATGGTATTAATGATCATTACAGGTGATGTGGCAAATATTTAGGATCTTAAACAGTTTCTTGGACAACAATTTGAGATGAAATATTTGGGTCTTCTCAGCTATTTCCTGGGTCTAGAAGTATCCTCATTCTCAAATAGTTACTACCTCACTAGAGCAAAGTACACCTCTGACCTCATATCTCTAGTAAGATAGTAGACACACTCATATAGTATAACAGTCATCTCACTCATAGTAGACAAACTTCTTCCAGATGCAACTCGCTACAAATAGATAGTTGGAGGTCTCGTTCATCTCACTATCACTCACCAATACATCTCCTATGCTATTCACATTGTCTTTTAGTTTATGGCTGCCCTACGATCCTCTATCTATGTTGTTGTCCTCAAAATCCTTTGGTATTTGAAAGGAACCATATTATATGGATCACACTTCTCTTCTAAGTCATCACTGGTCTTCCGAGCTTATTTGGATGTAGATTGCGTAGGCGATCCCACTAACCGTATGTCTACCACAAGGTATTGCTTTCTCTTTGGTGACTCTCATTTCTTGATTAAACAATAAAAAATAAAAATAGAGTAATGCTATGTCTACAACGTTTTCACAATAATTTTGCAACAAATCCTTAGTGGCAATTTGTTACTGATTTTAAACTGGAACCATCACTAAAACCAATTTTTATCTATCAATAATAACTTGTCATTTAAAATTTGTTTTGAAAATGTTGTGGTTGTAATATTTCTCATAAAAATAATCTTAGCCCCTCAAACACAATTCTTAACCTTTTATACAAACAAGAAAACGCAAACAACAATAATAAAAATCAGCTCAAAAAACAACATGATTGGGCCAAAAAACAAGAAATAAACAAAATATTCAACAAAAAGCCCCGTAAATACAAACCACTAATAATCATTCAGATTCGTAACTCGTTCACCCATTCCAAAAAAATAATCTCCAGTTTCATTTTTCCTAAAAAGAAATACTAAGAGAATATTGTGGCTATGAGTTCTCCTTAGCAGGGCCACTACTGTGCTCTCCTCAACTATTCAACTTGTAGTTGTAATAGGTATCATTTGTTGCTCCCTCTCTCTCTCTCTCTCTCTCTCTCTTTCTAGCATTTATAATCATTTTCAACTCTCTCACACTTTATTACTCTCATTTCAACATTCTTAGTTCTCATTTTATCTCTCATAATTCGCTTTTTGCTTTTTTATTTGTTAGGAGAAGAAAGTTGTAAACCTTAATTTCGATATGTTCAAGTTCTATTTTTATTAGATTTTGTAAGATTTAAGTTTCTTAGTGACTACCCTCAAAAAAATTCTTAAAGCAGCCACTAAGTTAAGTGGTGTCTCTATTTATTATATTAACTACTCAATTGGAGGCTTCCCATCGTGTTATCTCCCAAATAAATAGTATCAGAGCCTATGGTGGTGTGAGTCAAAATTAAAAGATTATCAAGGTCCTTTTTGCAGTTGGAGCAAGGACAACAATGCTCTTGGGGATTCTACCATATTTAATTGACTGAAAAATTAAATACGATTAGGTACGTCAATTAACTTTAACCAAATTGATGCGTCAATTAACTCTATTGATGTGATTATGTATGCCAGAGAAATGTAAAGTTAGAGAGACGACCTTAAACCATTGTAGTTCTCTTTGCATCTGCAAAGCTGCACCTGGGATGCGTTTTAGCTTCGTGGATTTGGTTAGCTTCCCAGCCATATGTAATATGTTATTGCCATTGTCATCTGTACGACTCAACACAGCATTCTTCGCATCAAGCTTGTACATAAGGCTAAAAATTTTAGCTTCGCGACATAGGACAGCATATTGAAATATAGTCAATCCATCGGAATTGCGGTTCCACAGAAGTGCTGGGTTTCTTTTTACTATGTCAGAAACAAACTCAAAAATCCCATGCTTGATAGCCTTGAAGATTGCTTCATTAATGTACTTCCACTTCCTTTCTCGTAGATTTGGCTGTGATACTACTTCGCACATGCAACTCATAAGTTCCCGGGATTGGATGTTGAGCAACTTCATTTCATATAAGTGCTTGATTCCTTGGATAAAAATTGAAGTAAAGCCAATTTAATTAGATGAAAATCTAAATAAATTAACCAAAAAAAAGGCAGAAATTAAAAATATTCAATCTATTAATCACACATGCACACATTAAAAGTGATATTAATTGAGTAAATGGATGGATATAGTATACCTAAGTACTTTTGGAGATTTGAAATTAGTTGGCGCAATAGAGCTAGCACTGCAATGCAGAAACAAAATTCGCTCAGTCATAACGCAGTAGAAAGTTATCACCAAATCAGAATTAATATAATTTTTAATATTTTGTGAAGTTCGATTGATTGACTGTTGTTGAGGGAGTTTTTGGCACTACTACGAGCCTATAAAGATAATAATAGACAAAGTTCACAAAGTCCAACACCAATCAACGAAGAATTTTCAGTTCAGCTAGGATCCAACTTATTTTTGTCTTCCTATTTTCTGTGTGGACCGAGGCTACATGTGAAATGAAGAACCCGACAAAGGGGATATTTAGAAGATGTGGATTGAACGGTAAAAAGTCATTTTGCTTAGGTATCATTAAACAGTCGGCCATTGGGCTTGGAACACTGATTAGACTAATGAGCTCATGCTAGAAGCAGTGCGCAACTCAGAGTTACTAACGGAAGAACCAAATATTTGCTCAATTGAAACACATCACCCAACACACATTTTCTTCCCAATAAAGAGAATAAATCAACCGATGTGACAAACCCCTTAAATTTAACAAATGGGAAGGGAGTTTTTCTTTTACAGAAGCAGTTTTCTTGGCCTTTGGCCAACTGGTTATTTGGAGTTCAAAGAAAAATGGTGGTTGTCAGCTCGTTTTGAGGGTTCACTGCTCAAAGCAAGTAAAACCTGATATCCAGTAAATATAGAAGCAGGTTTTCTTCTCATTCATCAACCCATGAAGAGAGATAAAGTCAGAGAAACCAAACATAGCCCGGGAAAAGCTAACAGCCCCCAGCCACTTAGAAGGGAAACGGATGATATTAAAGTCACCTCCTAAGCACCAAGGCAAATCCCACCATCTGATCAGCCTGGTTAGTTCCTCCCACATCAACCTACGCCTTTTGTTTAAATTTGGTCCATATACACCAGTAAAAGCCCACTCAAAATGGTCACCAACATTTTTAAACTCGCATGAAACTGAAAAATGCCCCACCGCTTCCTCCACCTTTTCCACTACCCGGTTGTCCCACATCAATAAAATACCTCCAGAAGCACCCTTAGAACCCAGGTATAGCCAATCTACATATGGACAACTCCATATACTCCGGACAATACCTCTAGTAGTCCATTCTAGTTTGGTCTCCTACAAACACACAATATCAGCCTTCCAGGAACACAACAAATTACGAACCTAAAGCCTCTTATCTACTTCATTCAACCCTCTGACATTCCAGGAAAGTAACTTCAAATTCATTGAGCCACAAAGAGAACCCGAACCCTATTAGAACCACTACACCTAGCAGAGGTAAAGCCATAATTAATAGAACTGAACAACCCCTTCAGCTCTCTTAAACCTTTCAACCTCGGGCTTTTAAAGCTACGTGTTAACTTTTTCACCTCAGCCCTCCGCTTTAATTCAACTTCAATAGCCAATAAAAATTTTGTTGCTTGATCTTCCAGACCCTCCAGAGACGTGCCAAGGAAACTATCGAAATTATTGAATCTCCTTTGAAACCATTCTGAGTAAGGTACTTGCCTCTCTGAATTATCCACACCCACAAACCTCTCCTCATCCACAACAAACAGTTCTGTCATGATTGAAGGGAGAGAAGAAGCAAGTGGTTCAACAGCTAGAGGCTGATAAGCATCCTTCAAGTAGGAATCTGAAACCCAGTCCTCTACCAACACTTCTTCGTCTTCAATAGGAGCCGTTGACACATTGACAACTTTAGAAGACTCCCACGAAACTAAGGCCAGCTGTATTTGCTCCTCCAATTCCTCGATAGCTTCACATCATGGCTGAGGTAATTGAATCGGAACTGCAACCCTCCTTCCGTCATGTAGTTCAAGTACCCACAGTTCCGAATTCCCCCATTTCTTGACTATATTGCCGGAATGCTCCTGAAGAATCAGTCGGAGGTCTCGCTCTAAGTCCTCTTCACTATTCGTGTCTGTGGTGCAAGCTGACACATTCTTGGGCTCATCGGCCACATCGGAATCGAGAAGCTCATCCTCGACTACATCTGAGGCATGAATCAAGTCAGACATCGCCGATAACTCATACCTTGCATCGTTGACCTTATCGGAGACGTGAATCTAGGCAACAGCAACCATCGACGACAACCACGGCGTTATCAGCACATCCCCAACCCCATCGGAACTCAAAACACCAACTTCAGAGGACGTTGAGGCCGATGGAGGCGACAAAGACTTTCGTGGGGGTTGGGACACACGAGTTGGCAAAGACAGGGAGTTAAGCTCTTTTGTTTTGGGGCGCCAAACCAAATTGGGTTTGGGTTTAGAGATATTGAAAAGAGATGGGTCGAGCTATTTAGCTATTGAGAGAACAAAGGGCTTAAAGACTTGCATGGGCTTAACTCTTCCCCGGCCCACTTCCCGTATGTTTGAGTGCTTAACAACCCACTTACCATTCAGCCCACACTCCAAACACAAAGAAAGTTCTAGCGATAAAGGAGTAATAGTGCTGTTACAAGCATTGGCGTTAAGCTCAAGCATGATGTCAGCACCAGGTACCATACTTTCCTTCCCAACACCCCTATCCCGCAGATCCCGGTACTGACTGCTCAGGCAATCCTAGAACTGACTGCTCAGGCAAGGTAAGTTTGAATTTTGAAAACTGGGCATTAAACGCTTTCCTTTTTTGCTTCCACCATTGTCTTTCCAATCACCATCCATTGATGCCGATAAAAAGGATTTTTGTTGACTGAACTGTTGCCTTGTTAGGTTCAAAACACATTTAGATGGTGGTTTGATGGTAAGTGAGTCTGGAGCAATGGCCTTGCGTAGATGAAATCCAAATCCTCTCCACCCACTACCCAGCTTCCCTTCTGGCACAATGATGGAACCCTACCGCCACCCATGAAGAAGTTCAGAGATCATAAGAAAGCTTCTGTGCGCATTGGAACCTAGTTGCACAATAAAAACCTTACTACCCTCTACCAATAACACTAGGTTATCTAAACATTTAAAATTTGTAAACTATGACGAAAGAGTGTTGATGCTTTATTATTTAAGGTAATGATCACAAGAGAACAGTTGAAGTTTGCTAAAGATTGACTCTCATTGTTACGAGCCAAATCTAAGGAAAGAAAGCTTAGGAAGCAAACATACCTAATTGGACAATACTTGATCGATCACTTGTCCGTTCTTCTGTTTCTGGAACGTCCAAACGTGTTTCATTGGTGGTAAGAGTGGACTGAATGTCTATTCCTTTTAGAAAATACGATCAATCAATTTTAAATACAAATCATTTTAAGGAAGTTTTGACATTATTTTTCATTGAAAATATAAAAATGCATTAAAATATTATGAGGTTGGATTATCCTATACATATTAAACAGTATTCAAAAGTAAAACAAAAATATAATGCGCCTATTGACACCAACAGGCAACAGTCCAAGACACCATTATGAAACACAATGAACTACAGTTATTATAAATGGCAACAATGGCGACTCTAGGAATTTTATTTAGGGGCTCATTAAAAAAATTTTAATAAAAAAAGAACTTTTTTTTTTAATAGGTAATAAGAATATTATTAAAACAAACTAAAAAACAAACGAAAGCCAATACAAGGTGTTCATGATGGTGAACACAAGGAAAAGCAAAAAACAAAACAAACAGCAAACAACAAACATGAAAAAACTTAAAGAGCAATACTAAGAGAAGAAATAAACTCTAAGATAGTGGAGCATTCCAAGAAACCCCAACACTTAGACCAATCAAATAAAGTCTTCTGGCAAAGAGCTTGTAATTGAACCAAGGATTTCTCGGTGTCCTCAAAAGAGCGCCGATTTCTTTCCGTCCAAACAATCCACATCAAACAACCAGGAACCATATTCCATATGTCTAAATTAAATTTTCCCAGCCAAAAAACTCCAACAATACACCAAGCTTTCCACAGAGCCTAGCATGACTCAATGAATCCCAAAGATCTTAAGCATATAAACCCACAGAGAGTGAGCTACCGGACAATGGAGGAGAAGATGATCCACAGTTTCCTCATTCTGATGGCATATACAACACCTATTCACCAAAATGCGCCCCCTAAGCATAAGATTATCCAAAGTAAGGATCTGCCCATGAACCGCAGTCTACACAAAAAAAGCCACCCTCCTAGGGATCTTAGCTTTCCAAACACCCTTCCACGGAAAATTGGAAGCAGCTGCACCCCTAATGAAATTGTAATAGGTTCGGGTATCAAACATGCCATTCCCTTTGAGACACCAATGAGAAGTGTCATTCCCACCACCCTTAGAGATCCGAGATTGAATGAACTCAAGGAAAGATAAGGTAGCCCCTAATTCCCTTTCATGAAAATTCCTATGAAACCTCAAATTCCAGATTCTATCAATACCACCCTCTTGGTAGCATAAAACATCAGAAATGCAAGCTTCCTTGTCATTAGAACACACATACAACTGAGAATAGAGCCTATTAAGCGTGTTATCTCCAACTCACTTATCATGCCAAAAAAGAATATGAGAGCCATCCCCTACTACTAAGGACGCATGGTTGGAAAAACTCTCCCAACCATCATGAATACCACGCCATGGACCACATCCGTGGGCCTTTCTACAAATTTTAGTACTCCACTCCCCTTTCCCCTCACCATATTTAGAAGCAATAACCCTTCTCCACAAGATAAGTGCCTTCTCGCCCAAACCTCCATAACCATTTCCCTAACAAGGCTTTATTAAAATGCACTAACTTCCTGATCCCTAGACCACCCAAAACTATCGGTAAACACACCTTCTCCCAAGCCACCAATGGATATTTGAAACACTCCTCTAAAGATTCCCATAAAAACTTCCTCTGAATACGCTCCAATCTATCAGCCACAACTACAGGAATGACAAATAAGGATAGATAGTATGTAGGAAGGCTAGAAAGAGTACTCTTCACCAGGGTAAGTCTACCCCCCTTAGATAATAAAGAAGCTTCCAACCTGAGAGTTTCTTCTCCATCCTCTACAAAATAGGATTCCACATAGATGCTGTTTTGTAAGGGGTGCCCAACAGCATACCCAAGTATTTCAAAGGCAAACTACCCACCCTACAACGAAGAATGGCAGCCAACGCATCTATATTTCCAACCTCACCAATCGGAACAATCTCACTCTTCCCCGTATTAACTTTTAGACCAGAAAAGGCTTGGAAGCAAGTCAATGCTAGCCTAATGGACAGCAACTGATCTCTAGACGCATCACAAAACAAAATGGTATCATCTGCAAACAGCAAGTGTGAAATGCGTACCTCTATAGAGTTAGTAGGCCCCACACAAAATCCATGAAGCAAACCACAATCCTCAGTTTTCTTCAGCATCCTACTTAGAACTTCCATAATAAGGAGGAAAATAAGAGGAGATAGTGGATCACCTTGTCTCAACCCACGAGAGCTTCCAAAAAAGCCTACCGGAGATCCATTCACAATAATAGAAAAGTGAACAATAGTTATACAAGCCTTAATCCACCCCCTCCATCTCACCCCAAAACCCATCGTACCCAACAGATAAAACAAAGCGTCGCAATTCACATGGTCATAGGCTTTCTCAATGTCCAATTTGCAGACCACCCCTGGCACATGGCTCTTCAATCTGCTGTCTAGGCACTCATTAGCAATAAGCACTGAATCCAAAATTTGTCTCCCACCAACAAAAGCATTTTGAGACTCAGAGATGAGACTATCTAGCACAACTCTCAATCTATTTGCCAACACCTTAGACGGTAACTTGAACATACTCCCTACCAAACTAATAGGCCGAAAGTCCTTAACATCAATAGCATTATTTTTCTTGGGAATTAGAGTGAGAAACGAGGCATTTAAAGACCTTTCAAACACTAAATACCTGTGAAAGTGCGCAAAAACAGCCATAACATCCTCCTCCACCACTCTCCAACATTTTTGAAAAAAGCCATGGTAAAGCCATCTGGACTAGGAGCTTTATCCCCCTCCATCTCCATCAAAACCTAGATCACCTATTCTTTAGAGAACTCCCTCTCCAAGGCCGACCTTTCATCCTCTCCAATGAAATCAAAATCCAATCCATCCACAGTTGGACGCCATATATCTGTCTCTTTGTAGAGGTTTTGATAGAACTGAACCACCTGAGATTTTACAGTAGGACCATCCTCATATAAGACCCCATCCACCACAATGCTTCTAATGTGATTAGTTCCTCTATGAGAGTTCGCTAGTCTATGAAAAAATCGAGTGTTGTTATCTCTCTCCTTCACATACAAAGCACGAGACTTTTGTCTCCAAAAAATCTCTTCTAAAGCAGCTAAAGCTGCATTACCACCTTTAACCTGAGATCGATGGGATTCTTCCTCATTAGAGAGGCCCCGCATTTCCTCCTTCGCATCTAGAACCAATAAATCAGCCAGTAAACACTTCTTCCTAAATGCCAAATCTCCAAATTCCTCCTTATTCCACTTCTTAAGGTCTTCTTTTAGAGCCTTTAATTTTTGAGCTAGAACGAAACTAGGGGAGCCCAAAAAGCTATACCCCTCCCACCAAAGTTTAACTCTTTCGAGAAAACCCTCAGATCTAAGCCACATATTTTCAAACTTAAAAGCACAGCAACCCCTATCCACTCCACCAGCTTCCACCAAGAGCGGACAATGATCGGAAATAACACGAGGAAGCACCCTTTGAGACACATTCCCAAAATGATCCACCCAATCCATAGAAACTAGAGTCCTATCAATACGGGATATAGCTTGTGGCTCAGCATCTCTAAACCAAGTGTAAGAAGCCCCGTCCAATGGAAGATCCACTAGATAATTATTCTCAATAAGTCCGAGAATGCGAACATGGCTGGGCTAAAAGACTCACAACCAAGCCTCTCGCAAGGGTATCTAATATATTAAAATCACCAAATAAAAAACAGGCTGTGTTCCACCTGACCCGTACCCTGGACAGCTCCTCCCACAAAGCAGCCCTATGATGATCAGCATTAGGACCATACAAACCACTGCAGACCCATTCAAAACCGTCCAACACTCCCCTAAGAAGAACATTAACCGAGAACTGATCAATAGATACATCAATTTTCTCAACCACCTGTTTATCCCGAATCAACAAAACCCCCCTAGAAGTTTGAACCGCATCCAGTACTGCCTAATCTACAAAGGGACTACCCCATAAGCTCCGCACAAGAGCAGAATTTGAAGAAGCAAGCTTAGTTTCCTGCAAACAAACAACATCACATCTCCAATCCTTCAAAAGATTCTTGCAAACCTCTCTCTTCTGAGGGTTATTTTACCCCTTAACATTCCAAGAAAGAAGTCATAAAGACATTAATAACTACCAATAGCCCCTAATCCTGACGACGAACCTCTATTCCAAGAGAAATTCCCATCATAATTAACTGAAAAAAACAGACCCCTCAATTCCCTTAAACCTCTCTGCCTAGCTTTAACTAGTGGCCTAAAATAGCCACCATTGGCAACCTCAATGCACTCCTGTTCTAATAAACAAAATAAAGCCACACAATGAGCTTCATGTTTAACAATAGGAAAACCCACCATCTTGCAGAAGCTCTTCATCATTGTAGACACCCACTTCAAATGTTCCACCTTAGATGCATCAAACTCACTTACCTCATCCACCGTGCTCAACACCAAATCTTCAGCTACCCTAGGGACCCAACAAGACAACGGCGCACACTCTATTGGACTACAGTTGTTCTCCCCAATACCATCGGCATACACAACTGCCGACGCTGTCAAAACCGTTTGGGAATCACACTCCTCTTTATCACTTATGCTTAATAACTCCATGAAAACGTCCTCCACCTCCTTCGACCAAGAATCTTCCTCCCTACCAACAAAGTTCAAAGGAGAAAACTGCCCAAAACTAATAGTCCACTGTATGCATCGGGTCAACCCCAATCTGCCTCTCACCCTCTCGAACTGATTGGGAAACCACCGATATAGGGGCGCAAACCTCCATAACTGAGCTAGAAGGGAGACTCATCCTCATCGGAGCCTCAGAACCCACCGCCGACATCTCCGCTGTAGCCCTTGGCCTCCGATCTGACTAGGGAGCCGCCGAGATAGGGGCACTAACCTCCAGGACAAGGCTAGACGAGGGTTTCACCCTCGTCGGAGCTTCCGATCCCTCTATCGGCGCCACCACCGCTACCCCGGGCTCCGATGAAGACTCACCTAACCCACTCCGATCATGAACACAGACCACTAGATTATTCAACCCATTTGGATCACAGGTCAGATTTGCCTCTGAATGGGTTTTGTTTTTAATAGGGAGAGCTAAGGGGGCTTGGGCTTGGGCTTGGGCTTGGAATTTAGAAACCACAGGCTCAACAACAACAGGCCTCTGTAACTTCACCTTATCTACCCAAGAGACACCACAAATGCCAACATCCAGAATGGACTTGTGGGAGTCCAATGATTTAATCCTAGAAACCACCCTTTTACCCCAAGGGCCAAGGTGTCAGTAGTCACTTTGAACATGAATTCACGCTTGGGTCTAACAAATTTTTTTTAGAAACTGACATAGCATCAGCTTCTCCCTTGAACACGATATGTCCCAAATAAGCTCTAGAATTTTCAAAATTCCTCAACTTCCGCTGGTTGCCAGTATTGAAAAGTTTCTTCCCATCAAGTCCACCGCCATCCATTTGGCCACCACCAGCAGCTCCACCTGAAATCCTCCCTTCCACCCCAACAGTGTTAGAACCTGCTAGGAAACTATCTAATGCTCTTGAAAACAAGTTCCACCCAGCCCGGTTGGAACTTGTAGGTACCACAACACAACCACGTCGAGCTCCACCAAAAAACACAGCTATATCCACAAAAATACCAGCCTTATTCGACCTTCCCTGAAACTCGAAAAACTTATTGGTCTCTCTAAAATGTTTGTACAACAAATCCTTTCCTGGTACCCAATCACGAATATCAGCAAAGCAAGAGAGGACCCATTTCATTCCCTTGCAACTCAGCCAAACGGAACTTTTAAAATTCTGACGACTTTCATGTATAGCATAAGAATCAGCCTTCCCGCCATCAAAAGAGAATGAAAAAGATTTAGAATCAATACGAAAGGAACCTATACTACCCCCTCTGACCTGAGGAGAAAGTTTAGGAACAAAGAAAGGGGGAGGCACAATGTTTGGAAGAGGTGTGAGTGAAGTGTTATTGTTATTGGTTGGTCTAGGCAAAGGAGGTGGATGCAATGGCAAGACAGAGGAAGGTGGGGTAGACAGTGTAGAATTTAAAGGTGGAAAATAAGGGTGGTATGGCAAAAAGCCAAAAGGTGGTGGGAATGGTAATGGAAAGAAACCTAGGAACTAAGGGGGTGACAGGTTGAGGTTGAGAGGCTGTGGTATAGGGGGAAGTAGAGGAGGGATAGGTGTAGGCTAAGTGGTAGGGATGGAGAAGGGGGGGGGGGGGGTGGAGAAGAAGGGTAGGGAGGGGCATGGTAATCATTTCCCGAGTTTAAAAATAAATAATAATATATGAAGTTTTACAATTTTCTTCTATAAATTTTCAAATTTTGAATTGTTATATGATAGTTCATTATAAGTATTTATTGCCAATATAGGTAGCTATAAGCCTATGACTATTTTATTTTGTTAAATTTATCTAACATTTTTATTTTTATATAATTGTTATTATCTATTTGTTATTGTTTTTATAAAAATATTTTAAACTAAATGACTATACTAAACTCGTTAGCTTTCTATTAATTATTGACACACACAACCACACTCATTCATACATAAAATTATACACTATATTTCTACTTAACCAATCAAATGTTTGTGCAATCATTAACTTTATAATTTTTTTTCTTGAATTTTACTAACTTTATAACAAAAAGTTATTATAATATGATAACAATACACACACATGTAACAAACCATCTCTATTTCTTAATTATTAAATTATATAAATTTATATTATAATGATATTGTACACACAAACATCCACACACATCATAATTCACAAAAATAATATTATAACAAAAAATAATGCATACAATCAATATTAAACGCACTCATACATATAATATAAATTTATAAAAAAGAGTGACACTTACAATTTACAGAAACTTACCTTTTACTAGAGTTGGAAATACTTGTAATAAAGGTGTGCAAATTTTAAGTCAGGGTGTGCAAAATTATTTTTAAGAATAAATTAAAGTATTAAACTAACATAAAATATATATTTTATAAATATAATTTTTTTTTTGGAAGTCAGGGGGTTCATTTGAACCCCCCTGAATATTGTATAGCACCGCCCCTGAATGGCAAGTTGATATTGATTGTTACAAATGGATAAAAAGGTAATTTAACAACTATTTATAATTTTATATTAGTTCTAATTTGAAAACCTGTTATTTAGGATTTGTTGTGAAAATATTATAGATATAACATTTCTCTAATTTTTTTCTCTCTCCCTTACAATTTCAACAACTCCATTGCCTTAATTCTTTTTTTTTCTCTCTCTCTCTCCCCTACAATTTCGGCAACTCCAATGCCACAATTCCTATTTTCCTCTTAGGCACCCCTCCTATTTTGTGTACTCCCCTCTTTTGGGCAGCTTATATTTTTGGCAAGAATGTTGGTGATGTAGTTAGTTACTGAAATTCATTTTTCTTTCTCCCCCATAACATAATTTTTCTCTCCTCTCTCATACTTTTCTGAGAATTTCGGCAACACCATTGCCGAAATTTGTTTCTCTCCCCATTTTCTAAAAAAAATAAAGAACAGTGCCCATATCACAAATAAAATTCATTTTTTGCAATATTCAACCAAAAAACTCCAAACTTCATCTCTTATTTCGGTAGAAAGTTTAATTAGCTACCAGAAAGAGCTACGAAGATTATGCTTCTCTCAATATTTACAGAAAAACACGTCACCCTCACTACCTACCATTCATTCCATATGCAATCACCCTTCCTTTGTCCCACGTTTCACACACCCCTTATCTTCTCTTCTAAGTCATTCTATCTATCTCTCCTGTCTCCCACAACTCTCTCTCTCTCTCTCAACGAACTCACTCATCTCCCCTACCTCAGCACCACCCATAAAACTTTCCCTTTTCAGCCAAAGTTAAATTGGCGGGGTAAGGTCTCTTTTCTACTTGATTTGACTAAAAAGCTAAAGTATAATTCAGGTTTTGAGCTCAAAGTTTGGTGTGCTTAAAGGGGTTTGAAAGTTTTTGGTTTAGGTTAGAAGTGTGTGTGATAATTGGTGCTTTGAGATTTGGCCTTGGACGATTTCAGCAGCATGTCTGAATAGAGGAAGGAGGGAACTGACCTTTAGAGTTTGTTTTGAGTGAGTTGTGCTGAGTTTGTTGTTTTGATATGTGTTTTTGGAATAGTTTCATCATGGTTGTATTGTGGTCTTGTGCTTTGATGAGGTTATTTTGTTCTTTTATTTGTTAATGAGTGTTATTTGAATGCTTTTTGAAACTTTTGAGGTATTGGGTATACTTTATTCCTAAATTAGAAAATTTTTTGAACTCTCTCTCAATGGATATAAAAGTAGATTTCTGCAAATTTACTGTGTTGTCTAATTTCATAAAATTTTGGTATTTATGTATAATACCACTGATAAAGCGGTTTGTTTTGAATTGATATATGATATGTCTAGTAACTAAGTATAGATTTGTGTATTCAAATAACGTAGTTTGATCATACTTGAATTTACAAAAAATTGAGTAGTGCTATGAACACAAACTTTTTTAATTTTTTACAGTATATTTACAAATAGTTGATGTTGTAAATTCTTACTAGTTCTCCTTTAGGCCTACTATTGATATTATTATTTTTTTTATTTACTAATAATTACTCATCACATCAACAACTTGTAAAAAAGTTTATAGTTCTAGTATTTTCTTTACAAAAATAATTTGTAGTATTGATTTTGAAATAATCTTGCTAAAATTTCTATATGTTGATTTCAAACGTCTTAGATCATTTGAGTGGAAGCTAACTTTTGAGGCTTCAATTTGAATCAAGTTTCACAATATTTGGGTTAGTATTAAAATTATAATGATTTTTCTCTTGGAATCCTAAATTTATGACTTGTATTGGGTTGAGTTTTGACATAATATTATTTTAATGCATCGAATTGAAAAATAAAAGATGTGATGTAGAGTGCATTGTAAAATAATGTGCTAAAACAATAAAGTAGGTTTTTGATATGTTAAAATGACATATTTTTACAACTCCTCATGTTAGTGCTCTAAGGGCTTCTTTCCTCTTTTTTTCTTTTACGTTTAACACAACACAAAATACACTTCTCTACACCTCCCTGACTCTACTACCTTACCAGTGCTCACTCCACCATCACCTCCGCCGTTGATTTTCCGGCTTAATTCACAAGAAAACTCCATAGTAACCTCTTAGGCTTCTTGATCTCACCTTTGAAGGTAAAAACTCCTAAGCTTTTGGGTGGGTTTTATACTTTTGCTAGAGATTCTTCTAATCTAAGCTTCTGATGTGATATTCTTGTGATTATGTATATGGGTTTTGTTTTGGTGGACCTATTTTGGTGAGTGATTTTGATTTTTGTACAATAGTGGCCATTTGAGGTTTACCCATGGTGAAAATTTGGGGGTTTTGGCTTTATAATGTTAAATAGTTGGTAAATCTAATTTTTATTGTTTATTTGGAGTTAGTTGAGGGTTTACATTTGTGGTGTGTAATGGTGGATATTGTTATATATGTTGTTTTATGGGTTTTTTGTGAATGTTGTATATATATTGTGGAAGAAATTCATAAAGTATTAGGATCTCTAATATTAAAGGAGATAGCATTGAATGTCTTATAATTAAAATTAGTGTTTATGTTTTGTAAATAAATCGTTTAGTAATTTTGTAAGTGAAATACATGAGGTCAAATTATTTGAGCATGAGTAAAGGAAATTTTGTTAATAAAGAAAATTTTTAGGGGTTAATCTTATCAATGTGATCCAAGTGTGGAATTATTGATATTAGGTTCTTTTTTATGGGATTGTTTTAGGCTAGTCCTTGTCAACTTGGTATAAGACCTATGGCTAATTAGGTGGAATGATGCTATTGAGGATTTCCAAGAGTTTTAAGTGTGGTGGCTTTACCCATGTTGATAATGAGTGGTTTTGATAAGAGTGGATATGATGAATCCAAAGTTCTTAACATTTAGGTTTGCCTAGATTAGTTGCTTATTTTACAATTTTCTATTTTGCGTTTAGAGGCAATTTGAAGCTTTATGCTTATTGTAATAAGTTTTCTTGATATCATTTAGATTCTAACTAACTCCCTTTGAAATTTTGAAAACTGGAATGCTAGCGTTATAGGCAAGATGATGTATGCTAGGCATTTTGAGGAACCAGCATCTATTTTCTTAGTATGTAGACATTCTACATATACTAGTAATCCGGGTGTTGGTCATTGGAAAATAATTGGTAGTTCTTGGCTATCATAAAAGAGCCACTAATTTCCATAAAAATAAATAAATAAATAAATAAAAACCCATTAATTTAGGACTATTATATTATGATTTCCTGGCTGTCTTGGAAGGGTATTCTAATGCAAATTGGACTAGTGCGTGTGATAATAAATCCATTTATGATTATCCACTATGATGGTGTCATATCATTGGCCTGAAACACAAACGAATATTTCTCACCACTATGGATTTTTGGGTTTATAGTATTAGGGGCAGCAGGAAAAGAAGCAAAATGGTTGAGGAACATTACGTTGGATATAGAGTTGTGCTCACAACCGATGCCAGTTGTTTTGTTGTACTGTGAAATTTAGACGTACATGTCTAAGACATGAGTATATAAGACAATTGATATTTGATACGATTATATCAATTATTTACATAAAGTCAAGAAATAACTTAGGTAACCCTGTCACTCTCATCATCTATCTCCTCTTAGTGGGAGACGCACATCACCAAATTTTTAATGATGGGTTTGATTTGGACCTCCGTTGTATGGTTTTTTGTGCAACTGATCAGATTTGATTTTGAGTTTAGGTTGATGGGTTTGAGCTGTTGTTGGGTTTGATTTGGGTTTTCTAGTTGATGGGTTGATCGGGTTTTGTGATTGGATGATCAAATTACGTGATGAGTTGGGGTGGTGGGTGGATTCGTATGTGAGACAGTGAGAGCAAAGAAATATAATAAATAACAACAAATATAATAAATTTGAACTTATAATTATTGAAAGTTCTATAATTAAAAGTTCAATATGTACCTTCTAATTATTGAAACCCACAAGCTTTCTATATATATATATTTGGTATTACGTTTTTTTTCTTTGAATGAAAATATGAAATTATAGTGGATATTGTTAAATTTAATCATTACAAAAATAGGAAAAAACTAACCCGATTCCAAGAGTGTGCTCATAATCCAAGAAGAGAAAAGGGAGTGGTACTTACTGGAGTAGATCCATCGTTTCCAGAAAACAAGCGAATTTTCACTGGAGAATAAGTAAGGCATGGAAGCGAGTGCAAGCAAAGGTGTGCGTTTCGCTCTGTCTCGAGCAATAGCCAACTCTGGAAAACGCCGGATTATGTCCAAAGCAATATCTATTGTGTTTTACATGAGATCCAAAAAATAATAATATTTATCAGATGAAGAATCGGAATCATAAAAAACAACAGCTAATGGGTACGTAGTCAAGAGGCGACGAGTTCTTACCCAAATTTCTGTTATATATAGCCTCCGTTAAAAGTGGAGCACCATGGTCGCCATTTTCTGGCTCTAAATAGCCCGGCCGAGCTTTCAAATAGAGATAGCGAGCCAAGTTCATATGCCCATTGGCAAGAGCCAGAACAACTGGATTGTGCTTACGTTTATCTCCAATACTCACCAAGTTACTGTTCTTTATGAGAATGCAATCAGCCATCTCTTGGTTTCCAACCAAAGTCGTCTCATCTAGAGCTGTGAGACCATTCAAATCTTCAATCAGCAACTGCACTTCCGACATTCGCTCCACCAACTCGTTTACCATATTCACATGTCCAGCAGCAACAGCAACGTGAAGAGCCGTCTTGCCCCTAGGAGTGATTTTTTTGTCAATTGTGTCTGGGTGTTCCCTAAAGAACTCCTCTGTAGCATTCCAATCATTACTCTGCACAGCCTTGTATAAGTCCATGTATGCAGCATATTCATCGTCCGTATCAGAAGATTCAGAACCACTGCTGTTTGTGCTTTGGTCGTCATGGTGGCCCGTGATTTCGTTACAACGTCCGTTATTTTTCGATCTATAACAACTCAAAATAGAATAAAATAAAAAATGATTACATCAGGACCCACCTTAACTCGCATCGACATCAGGACCCACCTTAACTCGTAATTTCAAGTCATAACCTTATTTGTTTTTAAAAAGTGTGTACTATAAGTGCATTAATTGGTATGCACTAGATGAGTTATAAGTTAATGCTATGTTAAAATAACCAAAAATCAAAATTAAAAGGAAAAGAAAGAATAGATGAGATTAAACTATTCTTTTTTACTAAGAAAAGAATGAAACATCACTTTTGTTAGTTTAACTAATATACTATTGTTTCTCTTTATTTATTTGTTTATATATATATATATATATGTCTCCATTCTTAAACCCATATTAGTTTCTAAAAAAAAAAAAATCAACTTCCTTAGAGTACTAGCAGGGCCGGCTCAACAAGTTTTGGGGCCTTAGGCGAAAATTTTAAATGGGGCCTTTTTATAATTAAATATTAATAAAATAAAATATATTTATATATTGAATTTTTTTATTTAAAATCTATTTTTCATAAGTTTCTTGTTCATTTGTAATATTTTCACCCAAACTTTCTATTGTGTTTTTTTTAATACTAGTAACAAATTTATCCATAGATCCTTTTTGAGATTCAATTTGTTTTTCAATTTTTCTCTTTTTAAGAAGTTTTTCATATCCGGATAAATATTTTCTAGTAGACATTTATAATGAGAAAATATTTATAGATAAATAAAACACAATTTATAATTAAAAATGATAATTTAACTAAAAATAAAATTTAAAGTATAGAACAATAGAACCTGATTATTGCAATTTTTCTAAAGTCGTGACCACTTGAAAGTTTAAACCTGCACAAATAAAAATTAATTTAATACATGGTTTAATAAATTAGTGTCACTATAATACAAATGAGTTGATATGATATACATCAAATTATTAATTGGCATAATAATTTATAATAATAGATAAAGTGTCAGGTTATAAAAAAAAAAAAAAAAAAAGGTTGAGAAACCGTCGGAACAAAGTGAATAACTGTGGTCTTTAACAAAAAAAAAACAACTGTGCAGTGGTCAGTGGTTTGTCACGTGACGTGACAGACCACTGACCACAGTACTCCTATTAAAAAAAAAATTGAGAACCATCCAGCCGAATCAGCTTTTTTTCTCCAATTTCTATGGCTAAGTTTTAAAGTAGAAAAAGGTCCACAGAGGGGCAGAACAAAAAACGTGTCCCATCCCATCAAACAGTTGTGTAGTGCAGTGAATGGGTGAAACAAACTAAAAATATATATAATATAAGTTAAAGAAATAGATGACTCTTGAGTTTTTATTTTCGAAAAGACAAAGAGAAAGAGGGGAAGAAAGAACTGAAGCAGAAAAATACCTTCTGTGACTGCCGACTGGTGCCTGGTAGAGTGGTATGCAGGAATCAACAAAGAAAAATTTTAAGCTAGAGGGGCTGACTGAGTCGATGAAAAAAGATCAAAAATCAAGATGAAGATAAAGAAAAGAAAGGTAAAATCGTAAGAATATAGATGAAGAGGCGGAGAGAAGAGAGGTTTTTCTTTTGTTTTTGACATTTATAGTCTCTATTTTAGCATATTTCAAGACAATTACGTTATATTATTAATGAATTTATCTGCTATTAATTTTAATTTTAGCATATTTCAAGAATGAGTTAATACATTTGTCTCCTAAAATTTAATTGTGTTAGCTAAACTTTGACTTTTTTTTTTTCCTTTATAATTTTTTGCATTTTAGGATACAATGGAGCCTTTTTAATGCATTTTATTGACCAATAAAAATGCTTAAAATTTTTTTTAACTAAAATATATAAATAAATATATTATATATAAAAAAAAAATTTACAAGTGGGGCCTTCTTTTATTTGGGGCCTTAGGCGATTGCATCTCTTGCATCTACTGTTGAGCCGGCCCTGAGTACTAGTATTGGCATTTGGCACACTAAACACCAAATACTTCTCACATCAAATCAGATGTTCTAAACGTTAAAAGAATTGGCATGGATGAACAATATTGTTTCAAATTTGGAACGGTACAGACATAAATGCTATAAAAAAAATTATTTTCTATTCTACTTTTCTCTCTTCTATCCTCTAATCTTTCACCTATCTACTTCTTTTTCTCTCAGCTCTTTTCTCTCCTCTCTCTCTCTCTCAACCCTTCTCTCTCCTCTCTCTCTTCATATGAATACCAAGCCCTCTTTCTCTTCTCTCTTTTCTCTTCATGTTCTCCTCTTTTCTTAGATCGGCACTGCCTCCTCTCTCTCTCTCTGTTCAAATACTCAGTCATTGCTTTTCTCTCTCCTCTCCCTCTCCCTCTTCTCTTCTTTTTCCAGCCCTCTCTCTCTTCCTCAAATTAGTGCCGCACTTCACCTCCTCACCAACACCAGAGGTTCTTTAGGTGGTTAGGTCAGATGGCCGATGATGGTTTGGTGTTTTTTTTTTTTTTTTTTGGGTTCGTTGGTGAATTTTGGGCGGTGACGGTGGTGGTTTGGTGTTTTTGTGGGTTGTGTCATAGTGGTTTGTTTTGGTGGTTTGGGTTCGGTCATGGTGGCAATGAGATCCTAGTTACAAAGGAAAGAGAGTTTTTGGGTTTTTGAGAGTGAGATCAGACATGGATAAATAATTTTTTATTGGGTTGTTTATATTATTTTATTATACAATATCTTAAAATAGGAGATATGATGACCGCTAAACTAAAAGAATCCTTTACCAAGTAAGCTACGCAATGATCTTTACCCAAATAAGGTGTATTATTAAATAGTATGGTAAAATAATAAAGTGGCATTTGACATAAAATAGCTGATGCTAATGCTCTTGGTCTTTCCCGCCAATCCCAAGTCAAGCCTCTTTTCCCATAATCAAGTTCAGACAATTTCATAAAAAGAAAAATCAAACTAATCAATCCTCCTTCCCCCAAAAACAACCCAGATCATTTTCTCCAAAAAAAAAAAAATCAACCCAACTCCCTCGTCCCTCACAGACACACCAATGCTCAAGTCACGCTGATCTGTTCGATCTAGCTCAAGCAAAGCCACTGTTCCAACAATTGACTCTGATCCACTGTTTTAATCCACTGCACAAGCCCATTCCTTGGGTTTTCGACGGATCTACAACCTCAAACAATTTCTCTACTCCCCACATGCATCATGCGTGGGTTCTAGTATGGGTCATGGTATGTGTAAATCAGTTTCAGTAATAGTGTGGACACTGAGTACGTTTTCACCAGCAGGGCTTGATGGAGGTTTAGACATGTGAGAGAGGAGAGAGAGAAAGAGAGTGTCAGACGGGCAGAAAGTCATATGCAATAAAAGCGAATTTTTTGGTTTTGTTGATAAACAGTACACTCGATACTCAATAGAGGGGAAATTCTTCGGTAGGCACTGTTTAAGTGTGAGTTCAACTTGTTTGTTCCGCTTGGCTGATGCCCGAAGCTTTTCAGAGCCTTAGTTATAATTTTGGCTAAACGTTAGTTAACCTAGGTTGTAAAGCATTCACATTTGTCTTATCAAATATTTAAATAAACTAATCCAAAAAAAACTCTATTTTTGCTTATTTAGTTATTTATTATTTTCATACACATATATCATACTCAATACTTTATCAATATTGAAATTTAATATAGTGAGGATTAGTGGTAGCTTTAGGATTTTTTTTTAGGGTGGTTACTAAAAATTTTAAATTATACAAAATCTAATAAAAAGACAACTTGAATATATCAACCCACAAAATAAAACACACAAATACATGAAATATTACAATTTTTTTGTACTAACAGATTGAAAGAAAGTAAAAAAAAAAGACTAATAAGAAATAAAGTGGAAATTGAAAATTGAAAATTGAAAATGCTAAAATGAGAATAATAAAGTGACCACAATAATTTTATAACAAATCTTATGTATCAAGCTGTTATTGGTGGGTAAAACATATCAATGTTGACCCCAAATTTGAATTAATAACAACTTACCACATAATATTTATTCTGAAAATATTATAGATATGGCATTACTTTTATTTTGTTGAATTTAAATTCTTGTGATTTTTAAGTCAGGGTGTTTAACATTTTTATTAGGGTGGTCAAAATACGTTAATTTAGTATATAGTATTTTTTTGTAAGTATATATATTCTTTTTTTTTTCAAGTTAGGGTGGTCATAGAAGGATTAGTTTAAACTAATTATTTATATAATTTTTTTTGCTAAGTATAAAAAAATATAATAAAAAAAAAATGGCAAGTAAGGATGGTCCTGCACGCACTTGACACCTTACTCCTAGACACCTAGCTACTAACACTATGACACAACCACTCTTGACTTTCTTTTCTTCATTTCACACTAGTCTTGGTGCTTACCTATACTTCACCTCACTTCACAGTTCACACGTCTCATACACACACTTGAGGCTAGAAAGGCGGAAAGTTTTGCTTACATTAATACAATACCTCCTTACCCCGAAGAGATGGCGAGGAAGCCTTATCCTGCCAACTATACACCTCCTATCTTCCCAAAGTATGATGTTATGATTAGGAATGCTAGGGAGCACATAAGGAGGTATGTGGATGCCTTGACAGCTCACTCTCATGATCATAAGTTGAGACTTAGGGAGTTTTCCAAATCCTTGGAAGGCTAAGCCTTTACTTGGCACACCAGCCTTTTACTAGGATCAGTTTTGAGTTGGAATGACATGACTACCTAGTTCATGAAGAAGTTCTTCGCTTTTAGACGAAGAGCTTACTTTGTCAGACCTGCAGCAGGAAAGGTAGAGGGTCTGAGTGGTTACTGGACTACATCCATAGGTTCAGGGACCTCTCCTTGATATGCTATGATCCTATAGAGGAGGAAAGATTGGTAGATATTTGCATTGCTAGCATGCTGTATAAGTGCTACCCCCTACTTGAAGAACTTACAGATCCCTAGTTTTCAAGTATGGTGGAAGCATTGAGGAGAACAAGCATGTCAATGAGAAAACCTCTCAAAGGCTCAACTTCGCAAACCTCTCAAGGTGGCGTTCATATATTAAGGAGTTCAGACGTTCTAAAGCGGTAGAAGGTTTCTATTGTAAGTTCATCTATGAGGATTGTACAGTTTAGGGAAAAATGTTTTGTACTATATCTAAAATTTCTCTTTATTATATTGGATTGCTTTTCGGAAAGGTTTCCCCCAGGTTTTTTACTATGAAACTAGTTTATTTCATTAGTTTTCCTAGGTCATTGTATCTTGTCTTATTTACTATTCCGCTTTGCATGATATTGACATTATGTTGATATTTGTTTGTTTTTTAACAAGGTTTATTCATAATAAATCTAATTAACAAATTAGGTTTAAAACTTGTTAATTTTATCAACTAGGGTCTAAATTTCCTAACAAATGGTATCAGAGTAGGTACATTCTGATTGGATGAATTTCCTAAGTATGATCCTTGACCACTGTTATCATGGATTGTGGACAATCTCTTTTGATTCCTTCTTTATTTGATGGCACTAATTATGCGTACTAGAAAGTTTATATGAAAGTTTTTTTGCAAGCTCTAGGTAAAAAAGTATGGCAAGCTGTTGAAGTTGGCTAGATTAAGCCTAAGAAAGCGCTGGTGGATTGGGATGAAGAAACAATCAAAGCAACAAATTTCAACAATAGGGCCTTGAATGCTTTGTTTAGTGGGGTGACCAATGATGAATTCAAGAAAATATCATTCATGAAAATTGCCAAGGCAACAGAGACTGTGAAGCTTCAAATTTCTCTCTCTTTCTTTTATTGTTCATAGATAATGTTTAAATAAACTTCCTTCCTTACATAAATATTTTTTTAATAAACTATTATCAATTTTTACTCTAAGATTTAATTTGTTACTTTTCAAAAACATATGGTTTAATTTGGACTGCCCGGTTTAAAACCATTCCCCTATTATTTTTAAGTTATTTTTCTGATTATAAATGATAGGTCAGTTAAGATATCAAATCCATTCGAACCTTTGGCAATATCACATGATAACAAATGTTTTATATTGTTTAATTATTGTTTTGGTAATTTTTACTAGTTCATACATAACTTCCATCACATTGAATAATAACTCTACGGTCGGTATCACATCCCAAAAACATTAGAAATAACCATACATAAATAAAAAAATAAAATGCAAGTCAATAGATATACACATGTAATCTTTTACTAAACAATCAGATAAATGAAGCTAATCTAAGTGTTAACTTCTTCCTTTTCTTTTTTAATGTAAAGAAATAAGTCAATAGATCTTTCAAAATTTTAAATTTTTAATTAAAAACCAAATAAATGGAACTCAACTTAGAAAGGTACCTTCTATTTCTTCTTTCTTCTCGTCCTCTTCCAGCTTCTTCTTCATCAATGTGTACAATGGTCCCTTCTGTTTGGGCTTTAAAAGAACAAACAAGTGGTATTAGAGCGAGTTCACTTTGATTGGATTAATGTCCTGAATGAGAACCTTAATCCCTGCTGTCATGGATAATTTTAAGTATCTATTTGCTCATATTTGTGATGATTTGAATAAAATGGACACTATTGTTTTTGTTGATCTTGTTGATGCTTGTGAAACTCTCCATAGGGAATTAACTAAATCTATGAAAATTGCTAAGAAATTCAAAGAAGAGTTAAAATTAGCTAATCTTGAAAAAGAGGAATTGATTGTGAGATTAGATGAATCTAATAAAAAAAATGAATTTTTGAGAAATCAACTTTCCTCTCAAGATGAGTAGATGAAAAGCTTGGAACAAAAGTTAGCTGAGTCTGAAGCTAAACTTGAAAATTTGACTAGTACCAAGCCTGTTGTTGATGATAGATTTGTTTCTGTTTCTCTCAAGCCTAAAGCTGACAAAATATATATTCCTCCTTTCAAGAGGAATCATAAAATTAAAAAAAAAAAAGCTTATTTCGCTAGGTTAGACAAAGGTAAAAGTTCTGATGTAAATGCTGAAATTTTTAAACCTGTGTCTACCTGTCATCTATGTAGTGTTATTGGTCATATTAGACCAAATTGTTCTCTGTTGAGGCGAGAACCAAAGCCTATGACCAGAAACCCCACTAGGAATACTTATGTTCCTAAATTTGTTTCTGTCTATCACTTTTGTGGTGTCCGTGGTCACAATCATCCTAACTATCATAAATTGAAATTTAAGCATTTTGTGTTTCAGTTTAGGATATGTGATGATATTTCTCCTACCATAAGTCTTGATAAATTGATTCAAATGCTATTGAAAAATTTAAGCTTGTTGGATTGTGAAAAGAAATTGCAAGATTTTAGTCTCTCTCAAAAGAAAGTTGTAATATCTTAAATACACTCTGTTTCTCAAGGTTTTTCACCTACAAAGCCAAAGATGCGTGCTATATGAGTGAGAAAAGACTTGCTAAGGTGAGTGTTGTTTATTTATCCTTGATATAATTTTTTCAATTATTATTTGTGGACATGTTTTTATTTATGTTTTAGGTTGTTTTGTTTTTAAAAAAATAATTCCCAAAAATATTGACAATTTTCAAAAAAAAAAAAAATATATATATATATATATATTGTCTTGTTTTCTTGAGGATTACATGAATTATGATATCCCTCTCTTGATTTAGAAGATACTTGATTTTGTGGAGAAACTTAAATAGCGTGTTGCATAAGTGCATGACTATTTTGAGATAAACACTATTTTGTATGAGTAAGTACTAGTTTGTACATGTACTCATGGGTTAATTAAGAAATTGATATTTCTTGTCTATGTACCCTCTATAGCTTAGTTGAGCACTGTTCATGCATTACTTTTGCATTTGTTCATTTAGCATAATGTGTGCTTTTTTTTTTTGGTCATAATGAAAATTTGAAAATCCAAAAATATTTGTTTTGTATTACACATCACCAAGTGTGTAATTGATGTTGGCTTATGAAATTCGCATTTCATGACTGTGTACCTTGTTTAGCATTGATGAGCACTATTTTCCATCTACATATCACCTTTTGGGTAACTCATACACATATTAGTTGCACACACCACAAACAAATCTTTGTTAAACTCCGTACATGTGATTGTGTGTTAATTTTTGTGTTCATCCAAAATTGTGCTTCTTGAAATATTTAATACTTTTTGGGGTTGTGAGGTAAAAATTGTGTGAAGGAAATTCTTTTTGAAGCTTGATAATTTTTTTTAAGGGAAAGTTTTTGGAAATCATTTGGAATCATTAACATGCATCTCATATCATAAAAACTGTTTTACAAATGTTTTTGCATAAAGTTTCCAAATTTTAAAGTTTTGAAATTTTTAACTAATTTGACCGATCGAAGATCTCCCTCAACTGATCGAAAATGTGAGCTTTTGTGTTCAAAACTCTCTGCCTCTCTTGATCGATACTTGATCAACGTTCAACCAATCAAAACTGGAAAATTTTCATGCATTGCACATATAGATTAGGACATGCATTGCATTGTTTTCTTTATCCATCTTGCATTTTTGCAGTCATTTCTCTCACTATTTTCACACATATCACACATACACTTTGCTAAATTGGGTATTCAACTTGATTTAAAAATTGATTGAATAATTTTTGAGTTTTGTACATTTTAGTATATGTTATTTTTTGTGTGAATTGCAGAAAATATTTTTTTGAAATATGGTGGATAATACATGTGCAAATATTTTCTCTAAAACACTTAGCATGCTAAATTTTTATATCTTTGAGATCTACATTGTAGTCTTAACTAATTGAGCTTGAAATGTTTGCATGCATCTGTTATGGGTCACATAGTGTCAAGTTTACTTATATTGAAAGAGAGAATATTTGTGTTCATGTGTATCCTCAACTTAATTTTTTTAAGCCAGGTTTGTGCCTTTTTAGTTTTCCCTACCTCCTAAATTTTCCCCAAAACTGTTTTTCCCAAACGTATTTTGTTTTTCCTATTTTTATAGGGAGAAAGCTATTTTTAAAATCTATGTTGTTCATAAGGGGAGTTGTTGCTCTTTAAAGGGGGAGTTGCCTCTATTTTCTATTGAGCTGATTTTTTTTTTCTTTTTTTTTTTGTTGCCATGATTCTCTATTTTCTCTTATTCTTTATTGTGTATGTTTACTGTTTACCTTCTGATTTGGTTGTCTTTGTCAATACGTAACAAAATGAGGGAAAAATAGATGAAATTTGGAAGAAAAAAAGTTTTTAACTGTTTTTATTTAGGGGGAGAAGAAATTGTTTTTGAAAGGGGGGAGAAAATAAAAGTTTCTAATGTATCTAACTTAAGGGGAGAGTTAGTTTGCTTTTGATTTTATATTTGTTATTTATATTGTTTATCTGTCTTTATTTCCACACATGCGGTGATATGCTCTTTTGAGTGTTTTAGGAAGGACATGTATATTTTGATCAAGACCTTTGCCTCTTCTTACAACTTCTAGGATAGAAGTCTTAGATTGAGATTTGTAATGTATTTGGACATTTTTTATATATATAGGCACTATGTTATATGTATGTTTTGTCACGGATTGTCAAAGGGGGAGATTATTAGCTTTTGAGTTTGTAGTGTTGGCAAACCATGACAAAAAATAAGTATTATTGAGTTAGAATGGTGTACTTTCAAGTCCAAGACAAAAAACTCAAATTTAGGATGAAAAAAGTGATTTTCAATCTGGTTCTCTTGCTTGCTATTCGATTACTCTCAATTCCTCTCAATTGCTGCTCAATTCCTTTCGATCAATCTGAAGTCGCATATCTACAAACGTAAAAAGCCCATAACTTGTCTGTTTGAAACCCAAATTGCAATCTATTTGAAGCCCAAATTCCAATATTTAAAGAACATTATAAGCTAATCCTAGACGGGGTTTTAAAGGGTTTTAGAGAGAAAATATTGCATCTTGTTCCTCCAATTGTAGATCTGGGGTTTTTGTACCCAAAACTCTCTAAAGTTTTCTACCAGTAATATTCCTTGAAATCTCAAGATCCAGTGTTGTAGAGTTGTTGCATACAAGATCAATTATTGGGGATGATCTGAAACCTTTGAGTGGGATCTGAAACCTTTGAGTGGGATCTCAAAGTCATAAGCATGGGTGCTTGTGTTGCAGAAAATCCAAGAAAAGAAGGAGTCTGTGAATTCAGAGCTTGCACGTGGTCGTGTCAGCAAGTTATTACATGAGGTAACAATAGATTTAGGGTTAAATCTGATTGTAAAATCTTCAATTCTCTTATAGTGGATTTGTTTTATCTCGAGGATAACTAGGTCAAATCCTCCCCAGGTTTTTACCTTGAAACAGTTAGTTTCATCAATTTTCCTAGGTCATTATATCGTGGTGTTATTTACTTTTCCGCTACTGTGCATGATATGATATATGCTTATTTAACCTAGATCTAAATAATTAACCTAAGTAATCACTTGACTAATATATTAGGTTAAACAATCTAATTTAAGGGGTCTAAACGAACAAACACCTTTCAATGAATAACATCTAAGGGCATATTTGATATACTGAATGAGGATTACAATAGGAGTTGTAATGTTCATTACTAAGTCTTCATTACTAAGAATAAAATCTATTGTAATGGAATAACTAAATTTATTCATAAGTTTCATTGTAAGTTGTAACATTAGAATAAAACTTAATATTTATTTTAGGAAATATCTTTCTCATACAATTATATTTCTTTAAAAATATATTTCTTAAATTTGAGAGAGAGATGAGTTAATTTTTATGAATTTTTATTTTTATAATTGTTACATATATATGGAAAATTTGTTTAGTTGGAAATACATTAAATTTAGAAATTATTTCACCTACTAAGGAATAGCTATTACAACCTATTAGAGAGGAATATTTATTCATCCTTTTAAAGAATAACTATTGATTTATTTAACAGTATTATCTTGAGGTACTTGAAAATTTTAGAAATACATGGCCAAAGTAACAATTATTTTAGAGAACAATTGTTGGGACGAGTATTTCCAAATAACTCATGGCCAATTTTATTTAAGATATTGCCAAAATTCATATAGATCTAAGGACACAAAACACTTATGGCCAAATTCAATGTTTAAAAAAGTAGCACTCTTAACACCAGGGGCAAAGCCACGTTATAAATAGGCCCCCCAAAATTTTTTAAGAACCTTGTAAGAGTAGGTAAAAACTATAGCCCACTCCATTTTTTCTAAAAAAGAAATGCTAACGAATGTAGTTTTTATATTTCCCATGAAAGTGATGTTAAAACTTTCTTAATATAGTTTATTAATAGTTGCCCTAAGAGTACCTATTAATATGATCATTTTTTTAAAAAAAAGTTGGCCCCTCCAAGAGCCAATATCCACCCCCCCCAACCTCCAACACATTAGTCAAATTTGCCCTAAAAAATCCCAACTTTTCACCTAAAAACGAAAAAGCAATCTTGTAAATAAATAAAGTGTGTAATGACATTTATAAGATAGACTTTCCTCCCACGTGATATCTATTGTCCGCCCCTCTACAATTCTATGCCACTTTATAGTTCTTCTATATATTATATACTATTTTGTAATATTTTTTTTTTTTGGCAAATATGTACTACATTTACTTCTTTTTATATGTCTATAACGTCAGTTTACATTACAAGTACATTACAAACCTATAAAAGTTCTATGTTTTTATTCTTTTTTCTTTCTTATCCTCAATTCTCATACCATTCCTTCTCTTCCAGAGTGCATACTATGTTACAAAATTCTTCTTCTTTCTTTGTGCTATTTCAATATAATTTCTGTTTATTTTTTTTTTAGTTCAATTTCTACCGAGAGCTATGAAACTAATTTTGAATTTATTTTTTACTATAATTGTCTAATTTGGTTGAATTTAAATTCTATTTATTCTTGTAATTGTAAATAGAGTTTGGTTTTGTTATATACTGATATTTAATTTCAATGAATGTGATGAACATATGGTTTTCATAGAAATAACAAAAACTCAAGATAAAAAATGACCTTTAGATGCTTAATCAGGTGTTTAGCTTGTTAATATTTGTGATTTACAACTATATTGTGTTGACTTTAATTCCGTGCCAAATTTAACCGTAATTTCTTCAATCATTTTTCCTGTATGTATGTGGGTTTAATTGTAAGGGATGAGTGTGAGAGATCGGTGAAAAATCAAGTTTCAAAAGTTGAATCAGTGGATTTCATGACTAGCTCGTGAGTAGCTTGCAAGAAATAACCCACGAAAAAGCAACGTGTGGAGCAAATGATCGAAAGATAAAGAGTCGTGCCACGTTGCCAATTTCGCAACTGTCTCGAAAGAAGGGCTAACCCGTGAAGGACCTGCGAAAGATTCTGTTTGGCAAAAAGTTGTGTTTTACTTTACCAAGTCTTTACTCACACTATATATACCTTCATTATACACAAATTGTTAAGAGTGTTTTTCAAAGAGAAAACCCTAAAAAATACACTTGAGAGTTAGAAATTGTTATACCCACAATCATCTACACATTTCCTTGTTATTTTCCTCAAACTCCTACCTCTCCATCTCTAAATCTTTGAGAGGTTTTAGCCCAAACACTTACCACACCCATTTTGAGTGTCAAGTGAGATTTTGTTGTTATTGGGAAGTATTGGAAGGAGCCATTCATTGGCAGATGCAATTGGGCTTAATTGTGGGATCTGAAAAGCTAGAGAAGACAATACTTCAAGAAGTTTGTTGGTAGCAGGAGCTCGGAGGGTTTAAGTACATGGGATAGACTAGGCTTGGAGGGTCTTTTGTTATTCGTGTATTCCAACTTTATTCTCTAGTGTATCGATTTTGATTAGGAAGGTCGCAGAGAAGTTTTTCACCGAGTTCTTCGGTTTTCTCTTCGATTACACGTCTCGGTGTTATCTTATATTTACATCTCTCTTCCCTACTCTTTAAACTTTCACTTTATTATTGATGATGGATAAATATGACTGATGATGGATAAATATGACTTAGGGTAGTGTTATCAGTTCATTGCACTTATTTACTCTTGTTCTATACTTAGTTTAATTTAGAGTAAAAGCAATCTAGCCGTAATTTTTATTTGGGAGTTTGAACAAGCTTGTGTTTTAGCACAAATCAGCTTTTAATTATTATAATTTATATATTTTTAAATTTACTTTTTATAGTTAAATATTATTAAACTATGTTAATTTTTTAAATAAAAAAAAATAGATCTCACCATATTTTTAGATTAAAAAAAAAAACTAACATAAAAAAATTCTAATTAATTAGATGTGATCTTTTCTTAAAGCTTTCAATTATTATAATTTATATATTTTTAAATTTACTTTTTATAGTTAAATATTATTAAACTATGCTAATTTTTTTTTAAAAAAAAGTTAGATCTCACTGTATTTTTAGATTAAGAAAAACTAACATAAAAAAATTCTAATTAATTAGGTGTGATCTTTTCTTAAAATTTCTAATTAAATTAGGTTAAGTGTTAATTTTTATACATATTATCTTTTTGACCTTCTATTATTAATACTGTGGGGCCCAACAATATGTGGGCTAGGCCCATTTGTTCATGGGAAGCTTTAAGGCCCAATCCGAAGAAGATGTTAGCCCAAGCTCATTAGTGTAAAGCACACATGGGCCCAAAGAGGCAGCCAAGGACGGTGCAGCCCTCGGTTTGGTCCAAAGCTCCATCAGGAAAAAGGGCAAAAGTGGCATAGGGGCAATCTTAAAAAGAAAATCTGAAATATCTAGGAAAGGCTGACCCTACTGTCCTTCCCAGACTGATCTTTGCACCTAACAAAGCCGTGTTCTTTGGCTTTATCAGCCACTCCCAACGACTTAGGTCTGGGACAGATGGGACAAGTATCAGTCTTGGAAAGGTCGACCCTACACGTGGACGAGGGAAATTGAACGCATGCTAGTATAAAAGGAAAAATATGTAACCTAAACAGGTGGCCGGAGTCCCAGAAGGAGAGGGAGGGGTTCCAAAGGTGAATACACCTGAACCATGTATGAACAGCTTAACAAAACCACTGCCGGGTGAACATGACTTAGCCTTTAGATCCCACTCTCTACAAATGATATTGTATGGGCCCATTCACGTCCTGACCCAACTACAATTTCGGTTAGTTCGGGACTATGACCCTACAATTGGCGCCGTCTGTGGGAAGGCTTGCGCGTTAGCTCGAGCGGTGGTGAAGTTGAGCTTCTGTCGAACAAGGGACTATGAGGGTGCCTTCATCACCGGCGACACATTGTTGCTATTCCAACATAAGCTCCCACTAGGGGCTACGTTCCACGGTGTCAATGACATGGGCACGTCTAGGGGCTTCGAACATCAGGCCAGCTTCCCCCACCTTATTCGAGGAGCTAAACCTTCGGAAGATGAGCAAATGAAAAGGAAATACAAGTTTTGGACAGAACCAAGGCCTTGTATGGTCCTCGGACCCAAGCCTCTGGGGAAACCAACTACTTGAAAAGGCAATACAAGTTTTGGACAGAACCAAGGCCTTGTATGGTCCTCGGACCCAAGCCTCTGGGGAAACCAACTATTTAAAAAGGCAATACAAGTTTTGGACAGAACCAAGGCCTTGTATGGTCCTCGGACCCAAGCCTCTGGGGAAACCAACTACTTAAAAAGGCAATACCAGTTTTGGACAGAACCAAGGCCTTGTATGGTCCTCGGACCCAAGCCTCTGGGGAAACCAATTACTTGAAAAGGCAATACAAGTTTTGGACAGAACCAAGGCCTTGTATGGTCCTCGGACCCAAGCCTCTGGGGAAACCAACTACTTGAAAAGGCAATACAAGTTTTGGACAGAACCAAGGCCTTGTATGGTCCTCGGACCCAAGCCTCTGGGGAAACCAACTACTTGAAAAGGCAATACAAGTTTTGGACAGAACCAAGGCCTTGTATGGTCCTCGGACCCAAGCCTCTGGGGAAACCAACTACTTGAAAAGGCAATACAAGTTTTGGACAGAACCAAGGCCTTGTATGGTCCTCAGACCCAAGCCTCTGGGGAAACCAACTACTTGAAAAGGCAATACAAGTTTTGGACAGAACCAAGGCTTTGTATGGTCCTCGGACCCAAGCCTCTGGGGAAACCAACTACTTGAAAAGGCAATACAAGTTTTGGACAGAACCAAGGCTTTGTATGGTCCTCGGACCCAAGCCTCTGGAGAAACCAACTACTTGAAAAGGCAATACAAGTTTTGGACAGAACCAAGGCCTTGTATGGTCCTCGGACCCAAGCCTCTGGGGAAACCAACTACTTGAAAAGGCAATACAAGTTTTGGACAGAACCAAGGCCTTGTATGGTCCTCGGACCCAAGCCTCTGGGGAAACCAACTACTTGAAAAGGCAATACAAGTTTTGGACAGAACCAAGGCCTTGTATGGTCCTCGGACCCAAGCCTCTGGGGAAACCGACTACTTGAAAAGGCAATACAAGTTTTGGATAGAACCAAGGCCTTGTATGGTCCTCGGACCCAAGCCTCTGGGGAAACCAACTACTAATCAGGGAAAACTGTGTTACATGGACTTCCTAGTTTGCCCTCGGATCCTCAAAGCTAAAGGGACCAGTATAGAATGGAGTAACGTGTTTCCAAAAGCATACTTGGAGCCATGCAATGCTCGGTCGCTCCCTCAGATGAATTATTTACAACTTGTCGTCCTCGGACAATATTCCCGCTCTTATTACAGGACGTTCAACCGTCATCTCGGTTAGTTTCCAAAGTTTAACTTACTATGAGTCATTATTATGCCTGATAGTGTCGGTAGATTAGAATTAGTTGGATTGTGTTTCAAGAGTTCTTGCTTTAAATACCACCGAGGAGGAACACACACATAGGACACACCCACTCACAAAGTAGCGTTATCAAAGGAACAGCATTCAAAACAAGTAAAGAAGTCTCCATTTTTTACTAAAGCAAAGAAACAGTACAGCGTACAATGAAAAGCTAGAATCAGTTTGTGTCAAAGCTCACTGCATAACCAAAAAGAAAGGAAGATGCAAGAGAATAAAGTAAAGCCGAGGAAGTAGATCAGAGGAGAGGTTGGCTACAGTTCCAAGATCTTGTTCTCCCTCAGTGCTTTCACTTGCCCACAACTCAAACAGCAAAAGAGACCCAACTTAAGCCTGACACCACTGAAGGAAAGGTGCAGGGAGTTGGAGGTTGAGGGGCTTTCTCTAAATATTCGCCCGCCACAAGGCAGAGGCGATGAGGGCGGAGAATCTTTCTTCTGACACACCAAAGTTCTGGTATGAACAGAACCTGCTTCGGATTTTGACTAAAAGAGGGAGAGACATCCTTTCCCCTCTGTTGAAATGGAGTACTCTCTTGAACTTATGCTTCCTGTGCCCATACCTCACCATTTTTAGCCTCATAAGTGCACGGCGCTTTCGTGGCGGAGAGATTTCCTTCTTCCCAACCCTCGCCTCAGACATATTGTGCTAAGGGAAGACAGCACTGAGTATAGGAGCTGAGATTTGGGAGAAAACTTAAGGATAGGTGCGAGGATGAAGTAATTTTCTCTCCTATTTATTTAAAGAGATAAAGAGGTGGCATTTAATTCACGCAGCGTCCCAAGAAACGCTACAGACAAGATGGCGTAGGCTCAATCTCCAACGCCACCTGCAACCAGGGAATTAAAGGAGTCTCTGGAAGGTGCACCTCGAAGATTGGGACATCAAGAAGTACTACGTAACCAAAAACTACATAAATACCCTTTAAGTTGTGGGCCAAGTGAGTTCGTGGCCCAGGCCTGTTCTGTACGGGGGCCCAGGGGCAATGGCCCACACCTAGGAATAACTGTTGCCGAGGACAACTTCCTGCTCGGCACCTCGTGAAATACCTGGGGAAAGGGAGAAACTGAACCCAGAGGGTCTTGGACAGAACCTAGGCATCGTATGGTCCTCGGACCCAAGCCTATGGGGAAACCAAGTACTGAGAAAACCTAAGGTTTGCATGGTCCTCGGACTCAAGCCCATGGGGAAACCAAGTACTGGGAAAGTCTAAATTTAAGACAGAACCCAGGTATTACGAAGTCCTCGGACCCAGGCCTTATGGGAAACCGATTATTTGAATGGGGAAGGTTCTCGGCTCAAATACTGTAAAAGGTTAAAGTCAGTGTGATTAAAAGATGGCGAAACGGCCCAACTTTCATTAACCTAAGGAAACTGTCCATTTGGCGAGTGAAATGTCCACGGATAGTTATTTCCTACACTGTATCAAGCACTTAGTCTTCATCTTGGCAAATTTTAAGGTGCGCTTCGCCCCTCGCTGGTCGGCATTGCTATGTTAAATAATTTTATTAAAGTGATGATGACACCTTCTTTTTTTATCAGCAAACATTTTAGTCTTAGTTATTATTGATTCAAATACTATATTACGGTGCCGAGCAGCGTTGGGAAGCTTGTAAAAGCATAAAAACATAACATACGAAATAAATGAATATCAACTTTTATTAATATGAAAAATTATTACAACGTACAAGGAAGGGCTTAAACAAGCCTATACAAAAAATGAGCTGCTAAAGCAGTAATAACATCCGTAATACAGATAAGTAAACAGTCAGGTGTCTTCTGAAATCGCCTTCAAAATCTCTCTGAAATCTCTGCCTCAGTACTGCTCATATCAGGATAAGAACCTTTTATAGAGAAGATGGAGAAGGAAGAAGAATTGGAACACATGGAAGCACTTCAGCAAACTCTTGTCGCTGAAGAAAGCAAGGGAAAAAGAAGATGGAGGACATGAGTAGGAAGGAGGAGAAGAAGAGGGAAGCAATGAAAAGAAAGTAAAAGGAGCAAAAGAGGGAAAAGGAGAGCCATATTAGGTATGCTCATGAAAGAGCGGATGGAGATGACAAGGGAGGTTTTCGACTCAGTCACACCGGAAGTGGGGTGTGACGAGTCCCTGCTTCGGATTTTGACTAAAAGAGGGGGGAGGCACATCTTGAGTCTCCGCCATCCTTGCCCCGACCGAGCCATCTCAAGTTTTGTTAGGGCATGGCGTTTCTGGAAAAGGAAGGATTCATTCATGGCCGACTACTATGGTGGATGTATTATTGGATAAGGAATAACCAGACGGAAGAAGTGAACTATGAGAAGGGCCTAAGGGATTCAGATATGAAAGAATCACCTCTGGTCTTCTCTCTTTATATAAGGGAGTAAGACAAGGGCACGTAACACGTTCTGATCCCCAAGGAAATCTGCGAATAAATGTGCATCCGTTTCGTTCCCCCACGCTATCAGTAACCGTTAGATTTGGGAGGTCTCGTAAAAGGAAGATATTAAAGGCGTGCTACGGATAACCAAACGGTATAAGCGCATCACGCGTAAACCGAGGGAAACATCTTGTAGACCGGCGCATTCCTCGGGGAGGTGAAGAGTCGCCAACGTTGATCAAGGGCCGAATTAAATGAGTAGTAATGAAGACTCGGAGTTACCAAAACCCCCCTTTCCAACCAAGAGGTAGGACAGCAGGGTTTTGAGGGGCTATTGTGGGGCCCAACAATATGTGGGCTAGGCCCATTTGTTCATGGGAAGCTTTAAGGCCCAATCCGAAGAAGATGTTAGCCCAAGCTCATTAGTGTAAAGCACACATGGGCCCAAAGAGGCAGCCGAGGACGGTGCAGCCCTCGGTTTGGTCCAAAGCTCCATCAGGAAAAAGGGCAAAAGCGGCATAGGGGCAATCTTAAAAAGAAAATCTGAAATATCTAGGAAAGGCTGACCCTACTGTCCTTCTCAGACTGATCTTTGCACCTAACAAAGCCGTGTTCTTTGGCTTTATCAGCCACTCCCAACGACTTAGGTCTGGGACAGATGGGACAAGTATCAGTCTTGGAAAGGTCGACCCTACACGTGGACGAGGGAAATTGAACGCATGCTAGTATAAAAGGAAAAATATGTAACCTAAACAGGTGGCCGGAGTCCCAAAAGGAGAGGGAGGGGTTCCAAAGGTGAATACACCTGAACCATGTATGAACAGCTTAACAAAACCACTGCCGGGTAAACATGACTTAGCCTTTAGATCCCACTCTCTACAAATGATATTGTATGGGCCCATTCACGTCCTGACCCAACTACAATTTCGGTTAGTTCGGGACTATGACCCTACAAATACTTATTAAATTAAATATAAATTATAAATAAGTATATATTTTTGTCAAATATTTATGGAAGACATGATTTTTTTTTTTTTTGATAAGTAATAAAGATATATATTAAAAAAAACTACCTCATGCGGAAAACCACAAGGCAGAGGGAAAAAGTACAGAAAAAGATGATAAAAAACAGAAAGAAAAGATACTAATTACAAACAAGGGAGCATAGGAACATAGGGACAGAATCACTAGAGGTGAGTCCCCAAGCCCTAGATCAATCAAAAAGGGAGCCACAGAAAGAATCCAATAACTGATCATCGGAGCTATCCATGTCCTCAAACGTCCTCCAATTTCGCTCCCTCCACAAACATCACATTAAGTATAGCGGAGCTAAATTCCAAATACTAGATGAATGCTTCCCAAGCCAATCCCACCAACCAAAGAGAGTATCCACAACTGATCTTGGCAAGACCCAAGAAATCCCAAAAGAGTATCCACATGATTTCCAACTTGACTTTAGTTGTTTTGTGCTTGTGTGTACGTCCAGGTGTGAAAGTGTGTGTAATTACTAATTAACACTCCCCCGTTAATTAATGTCTTCTATTTATATAAGTTTTTCATTGTCAATTAGAATCCAACCATTAACTTAACTAAATCAAATAAAAAAGATTTTCTTAATAATAAATTTTTTAAAATATTGTGAGTTTGATATATATGTCGAATAGATAGAAGACCGATCGAACAAGACCACTTATTTTCGAATGTTGTGTGTGCATAATTTTGAGAGACAAAAGAGAGATAGCTACCTCTTTCCTTGGACAGCTTTTCTTCCAATATTTCCCAACAAATTTTGGCCGTTCTGTGATCAGTGGAGTCAAAATCAATGGAAACAAATTCACCCCCAGCAACGTAGTAATCACTCCCATTGGAGAATTTCGAGGAAGATTCCGTAATCAAATATAAAGCCATGGCATTCTTCTTGCTCCAAGCATTAAACGCAATTTCGTCTTCGGGCGCAGGAGGCTCAGTGGTTGCTTCAACAATGTCCCAAAGATCTATAGTCATCAAATATGTTTTCATTCGAACGCTCCAAGCCTCACGAGTTTCATTCCCATAAACTGAAAATACAACAAATAAGTATTTCATTCTCACATACCAAACTGGTTATGAGAAGATGCCTAAAATACCATAATGATATTATACCGAAGTTTAATTTAATTGAAAAATCTATTGTACTGCACCATTATAGCTTGCTCTAGGTTATCCTTATATTTCATACAAATAATATTTTAAATATGATTTAGCAGCGAGAGACTTTAAGGCATTTCCCTCACCTGATTAAAATGAACTTGTAATTTGGAAGATTTAAAAGAAAAAAACAAACTGAAAATGGATGGAGAGGAAGCTCACAACCAACACCATAGTCCAACTTGCAATCAAAAACTAAAACGATAATTGAGAGTTCTAGGAGATCAAAAAGGAGTTGTCAAGATAGTGTTTTGGGATTTAGAAACAGAAGATAAGAAGAAATTAGAAATGGAGCAATAAAAAAGCACAAAGAAAAAAGGAGTGGGGAGCTGGGGCTGTTGGAGAAGTGATGGGGAAATTGTAAAGTTTTAGATTGACAAATTCCATAACAGTAATAATTATATATTAAGTTTGTAATGTTTTATTCAATGCTCAATATTAAAGTGTAAAAATGCAGCTCAAAGAAGACGTTCTGTCAAGATTTTGACTGCCATTCGATTGACTTTCTATAAGTTCACCTGCTTCGTGTAGTGCCTTGAACTTGCAACTTTTCTTAATATAATAGATTTCCTTATTTGGGGTGCGTCTCCACTGCTTTTTCACTTTGTTACCAAATCTACTTATCATCTATTATTTCTTCCCTTCCTATATAGATTTGGTATTTGTTGTGCTTGTGCTTGTGATTAAATTGTTAAACTTGTGTTCACATAATTGGCACAATAGGTAAATAGGTATCATACATATGATCAGTTAGGGATTGATTTCCTGAGTTTGATCATTGACCCTTATGATCTTAGACAAGTACAAATCTAGGCTATGAGTGCTTAGGTTATGGACACATTTGTGCTGAATGTCCTAATTATAATAGGTCCAAGTTTAAAATGACAAAGGTACTCTTGAATAAAGGTCTAAAAATTGTTGTGAAGGGAAAGAAAAATTTATATATAGCTTACTCTACCTCTACCTCAATATGTATTAAGGATGAGTCTTGTTAGGGTCATATTTTCTATGCAATTGACTAAACCTTTAATAAAACACATTTTACTTGTAATTGGTAGATCTAAATTGGGTTTAATGTATCAAGAAGTATGTTGTTTATGCATATCAAGTGGTTTTATTAAAGAAATGAAGGATAATCTAAGAAACAAGTGAAGAAAAGCTGATTCATTAAGTCTTGACACAAGCTTGTTAGATGCTACTATCGAGGATTAACGGAGAAGCCCAACACAAGCTCGATCTATCGAAAATTATGATTTTAAAATTTCCAAATCTGAAATTTGGCCTATGATGACTTGTTTAATTTGGGTTTCTTTTCTCACAATCCTAGTCATATAAAAGGCTTATTTTAAGAGTCATCATACACTGAAATAGAGACATAAGAGCATATATTCTCTGTGTGAAACAGTTGTGTTTGTACGTCATAAGGTTTTGTAACCAAGTACTTCTTAATCATCATTGTCGATGAAGTGAAGAACTTTGCAGCCAACAACAACCATTCAAGTTGCTGGAGTTTGTCACGTACTAAGATCTCTGCAAAGGAGTTAGTCACAAATCGGAGATTTGTGCAACAAAAAAAATAAGGTTGCTACAAGATCAAATCCAATTGGGTATTGGAGTACTGTAGGTTGGTATATTGAGATAAACCAAGGTAGTGGTAAGATTCCTTATACTTGTAACCGCTTGATTATTGATTAGTGGATTTTTAGAACTGGTGACCTTCAATTCACCCAATGGGGTTTTTGCCTTGCGAGAAAGGCTTTCCCCATTTGTCAACAAATCACTATGTCAATTTAATTTCCACTGCATTTAGTTTATTTGGTGACTTGTTAATGCCTCCACGATTTGCATGTAATTTGACCCAACTAATCAACTTGTATAATTGAATTAATTAATCAGGGTCGATCTATCTTCTTAAACCAACAAGTGGTATCAAAGCGGGCACATTCTAATTAGGTTTTAATCTTTGTTGTGTGATCCATTAACCCCTGTTGTTATGGATCGTGGACAATCTCTAATTATACCTTATTTATTTGATGACTAACCATGCATGCTAGAAGCTATGCATGAGAGCTTTTTTGCAGTCTTTAGATGAAAAAGTGTGGATGGCTTGGATGGACCAAACCTACTGATCCACCCGCATCTTGGGATGATGACATAATCAAAGCTACAAACTTCAACAATAGGGCATTGAATGCCTTGTTTAGTGCTGTGACTAACAAGGAGTTTAAGAAGATCTCATCCACTAAGAGTGCAAATGAAGCATGGACAATCCTTCAAAACACATATTAAGGTACCAAGGCTGTAAAAGATTCCAAGCTTCAAAGGCTTACCACAAGTTTTGAAGAAATACGAATGGATAATGATGAGGTGTTTGATGATTTCTATGCCAAGTTCAAGTAACCAAAATACCCTCGAAACGTTAAAATGACCAAAATACACTCAAAATCTTAACATGACCAAAGTACCCCCAAACCCCAAAAAATGACCAAAATACCTCTGAAACCTAAAAATTACCAAAAGACACTCAAAACCTAAAAAATTACCAAAATACCCCCAAAACCTAAAAAATGACTAAAATATCTTCGAAACCTAGAAAATGACTAAAATACCCCCGAAACCTAAAAAATTACAAAAATACCTTGACACCTAAAAAATGATCAAAATAACCCCAAAACCTAAAAAAATGACCGAAATACCCTTGAATCTAAAAATTACCAAAATACACCCTAAACCTAAAAAATTACCAAAATACCGTCTAAACCTAAAAAATGATCAAAATACCTCCGAAACCTATAAAATGACTGAAATAGTCCCGAAACCTAAAAGATTAGCAAAATACCCTGAAATCAAAAAAAAATGATCAAAATACCCCAAAACCTAAAAAATTACAAAAATAACCCCAAAACCTAAAAAAAAATGATAGATAAAAACTCCTGAAACCTAAATTATGACCAAAATAGACCTAAACATGTAAGATGACCAAAATACACCTGAAACATCTAAAATTACCAAAATAGAGGTTTGGGGTATTTTGGATATTTCAAGCATATTTTTGACAAATTAAAGGTTCTAAGGGTATTTTACTCATTTTGTAGGTTTCGAGGGGATTTCGGTAATTTTTTAGGTTTCGAGGGAATTTCGGTAATTTTTTTGGTTTCGGGGTTATTTTGATCATTTTTTAGATTCTAAGGGTATTTCAATCATTTTTTAGGTTACGAGGGCATTTCTGTCATCTTTTAGGTTTTAGGGGTATTTCAAAAAAATTTAGATTTTTTGGTTATTTTAGTAAATTTCTATGTTTCAAAAGTATTTTGGTAATTTTTAGGTTTTGGGGTATTTCGGTAATCTTTTAGGCTTTGGGAGTATTTTGGTCGTTTTGTGGGTTTGTGGGGGGGGGGGGGGGGGGGCGTTTGGTAATTTTTTGGGTTTTAGGGGTATTTCGATAATTTTTAGGTTTCGGGATATTTTGGTCATTTTTTGGATTATTTTGGTCATTTTTTGGATTTTGGGGGTATTTTCGTCATTTTTGGGTTTTGGGGGGTATTTTCGTCATTTTTTTAGGTTTTGGGGATATTTTGGTTATTTTTTGCGTTTGGGGGGGTATTTTGGTCATTTTTAGGTTTCAAGGGTATTTTTGTCATTTTTTAGATTTTGGGGATATTTTTGACATTTTAGAGGTTTTGGGGGGTATTTTACTCATTTTAGAGATTTTGGAGGTATTTTTTTCATTTAGTAGTTTTTAAGCATATTTGGTGATTTTAGAGATATTGGAAGTATTTCGGTCATTTTAGATGTTTCATGGGTATTTTGCTCATTTAGGAGATTTTGGAGATATTTTGGTCATTTTAGTGGTTTTTGAGCATATTTGGTAATTTTAGAGATATCGGGGTTATTTTGGTTATTTTAGAGGTTTCATGGATATTTTGCTCATTTTAGAGATTTTGGCAAGGGTATATTTATAATTTTGGATGTCCAAGGGTATATTGGTAATTTTGGAAGTGTAGAGGTATTTTCGTCATTTTAGGTATTTAAGGGTATTTTGGTAATTTTGGAGGTCAAGAGGGTATTCAAGTAGTTTTAGAGGTATTTGAATCATATTGGGTTAAATGGGTGGGTTACTAATTAAATGGGTTAGGTTGGTAATGAATAATTAATTTATATATAAATGGTTCATAAATGGATAAATGGGTAATTATACACCCGACCTATTTATGACTTAACTTATTTATGACCCAACTCACCCATTTGCCACCCCTAACTATGAGTAATCTGAATAGCAATTTGATCGTCATAGTAGATTAAAGTGGTAGTAGAGCAGCCAATTCCAAAAGCTTATAGTAAACAACGCATCCACAGAAACATTGTGGTGTTTGCAAGAGTGTAATACTCAGCCTCAATACTAGTCACCACACACTTCATTGATGGGGATTGGACTTACCAAAAGAAAATCTTGAACTTTTGCCCTATAGCTAATCACAAAGGGGACACCATAGATAGAGCGATTGAGTCATGTTTGTTGAAGTGGGGTATAGACTGGTTGTTTACAATCACCGTGGACAATGCTAGTTCTAATGAGGTGGCAATTGATTATGTGAAGAAGAAAATAAAAGAAAGAGATAGTAGCATATTGGGTGATGAGTTCATGCATATGCGTTGTTGTGCGCATATCTTGAATTTGATTGTACAAAGTGAGTTGAAGTTCATTCATGAATCAATTGCCAAAGTTCGGAATGCGGTGCAATATGTGAGAGCCTCTCTCGCAAGGTTTGAGAAATTTCAAGAATGTGTTGAAAATGAGAAAATCAAAGCCAAATGTTTATTGTCCCTTGATGTGCCAACAAGGTGGAATTCCACTTATCTTATGTTAGATTGTGTTTAGAAATTTGTGAAAGCATTTGATAGGTTAGAAGAGGAGGATGGATATTACAAACTTTATTTTTGTGAAGCGGATGGGAATGGGAAAAAGCCCATTGGTCCTCCTAACTATCTTGATTGGGAAAACATCAAGACCTTTGTAAAATTTCTAGGCATATTTTATGAGGCGACACTCATATTTTCTGGGTCTTTGTTTTTCACTTCTAATGTATACTTCCATGAGCTAATTAGCATTGAAGATCAATTGCAACAATTGTGTAATGTTGATAGGGATCCACTTTTGAAGAGTTGGCGGTAGAGATAAAAAAAAAAAAATATATATATATATATATATATATATGATAAGTATTAGGGAAGTATGGATAATATCAATTTGATGCTTTTTGTTGTTGTTGTTCTTGACCCAAGGTATAGATTGAAGTATGTAAAGTTTTGATTTAGGGAGTGGTGTGGAAAGGATAAGGGGGATGCGATGAGCTCTAAGGTTCGGGATGCATTGAAGAGGTTGTATGTGAAGAGAGTGGGTCAAAATGGAGCTTTGAGTTCTACTGGTAGTGGTGCTTCATTGTCTAGGGACTCCAGGCCAAGTGTTGGCAATGCTTCATTGTCTGATCACATTAAAAGTTATAATAATAAGTTTAAGCAACAATTGACGGACGAGAACAGTGTGGAAAGCAAATCTGAGTTGGATAGGTATTTGTTGGAATCTTCTAAGGACCCTGATGTGGAAGATTTTGACATCTTGGTGTGGAGGAAAATGAATTCTTCTAGATATCAAGTCCTTTACCAAATTGCTCAGGATGTGTTGGCTATTCCTGTCTCTACAGTTACATCTGAGTCTGCTTTAAGTACCGGGAGGGGGGGTTGTGTTTTGGATTCGTTTCATAGTTCACTATCTCCTAATACAGTTGAAGCCCTTATTTGTACCCAAAATTGGTTGATGGTTGAAGGATGCAAAAAATAAAAAATAAAAAAAGACCAATAAAGCTTCAAGAGTGCATGGATAATGTGGAGGATATGGATGGTTTTGAGATTGACACTGGTAAATATATGTTCATTTTGTTTGTTGTGTATATCAATTGTTTATTTATTTGCTTAATGCTTACGAATCATTTTATTTTGAATGGGATTGTAGAAATTGCATCGGCTTGCCCAATGCCTATGGAGGAGGATCCAAGCACCGTTGTGTTGGATGATGATGAGTGATGTGCTACTCTTTACTTGGAATTAGTTAGTAGTTAGTATTATATAAGTATACTTGCTATTCTCATTCGTTTGTGTTAATTATAAATATTCTATTGTTCATAAATGTTTGATTGTTATTAACACATATTTATTTTGTTTTGTTTAGTATTTTGTAGGAGTTCTAGAATGATACATAGTACAAAAACTTATTGGACAAAGGACTTACAAGAATTAGCATTCTTTTGCCTATATGCTAATTATATCTGTACATGTTATTGGTAGTGGACTTTTCACTAATGATAGTCATTTAGGTATTCATGGGTGAGATTATTATTGGGGATACAAGCAATTAGCATTCTTTTGCCTAAATATTAATTTAATTTGTATATCTTTCTTTTAGCATTTGTGGACGATGACAAATGATTCTGTAATAAGTTATTAAGTAAATACATTAACGCTTATTGTTATTGACACTGATACACAAAGTGAAACTAATGATATTATATGCTACATGATAGTATTTTGGGAGTTGAACTCTTATTGAGGCAATTTCAAAATATTTTTGCATGGTGAATGAATTGAAAAAATTTGGATCATTATGTGAACATATTTTTTGCACAGGTTTTGCACAGGTTTGAAATGAAAAATACAGTTTAGAAATTTTTGATCATTATGTGAAATTTTGCACAGGCTTCAAATTTAGGATCATTATGAAATGAAAAATACATTATTTGGCACAAGTTTCTTGAACAAGTTGATATATTGATAATGGGCTTGAAAGCCCAATTTTTTTTATTATTAAAAAAATAGTGTTTTTTTTTTTTTAATATTTCAAACCAACTAAACCAAAAACCGCTATAAGTCGGAAAACTGACCCTAGGTGGTGTGCATCGATTTCAATTATGAAAAAACCGATCTCTATTGGTTCGATAATAAATTTATAAAAAAACCGCCCTTACCGAACTGCGCGCACCCCTGGATATTGATGTATCAGGTGTGGGTTTCTTTTTTTTTTTTCGTGATTGTCTGGTCTACAAAACCACATATGTGGTTTTGCGATATATGTTGAGATCAGGCTATAACTATGAGTGGTAGTGGGTTCGAGTTGTAATAGCGTGGCTCATTTATCAAAGAGATGAAGGGGCTTCACCGATGAAGATGAGGGCAGCGAAAGGTGAAGAGAACAGTCAAAGTGAATAACCTTGAAAGTCAAAGTAGTGGCTCTAATACCATGTGAAAGTCTAAACAACTGTATATTAAATTGTTGTTTAATTAAAGTACAATGTTGTAAATGCTCAATTTTGCATCCATAATTTAGCCTTGAGAGATGACCAAATAATCATCCTAAGTGTCCAAAAATCATGGTTGTATATTGGGCATTATTAAGTCATTCATCACTTAACATAAAAATGATCTTGAGATTCTAACGATCACAACAATACGTTTAGTTGCCAAACTAGACGGTTGGATCAAAAGATATCACTAGATCAAGTTTTAACGATCTACATGCATTCATTTGGGTGGAATTGATCACACATGATTAATTTAAGTTAATTTTGATTGGTTAACAATTAAAATTCATTAAATGAATTTCTGTGATTGGTGGTTTATTTTGTTAAAATTGTATTAGTTGCATGGGAAAAAAAGAAGTAATCTGATAATGATAAAATTGGAATGATAATTAAGTTTTTAAAGTAATTATCTCTAAAATAATCATTTTAAAGATTTAATTATTGAGTTAAGATGAATCATTAATACAAGTCAAGGACACGTCTAAGTACAATTTTGAACTCAAAAAAACACCTAAACGGAGTCCAAAACATGTAAAAAACTGAAAGTTGGACGGAACTGCTAAAAGTGCCAATTAGAACTTCAACAATGCCAATTGGCACAAATTGCAAAATTGGCTCATATACGTTCCGGTCCAGGTCATGTCTGCTAACTTTCAAAACAACTTTAGATTATTTTTTAAGCAAATATACCTCTATAAATAGAGGAGAAAATCCAAAATTCAGCACCCCTCTTCTCCTAACGGCAAAGAAACTCTAGAAGCTTTACTTTAAGATTTTATTTTTTGTTAAGTGCCAATTCTTTAGATCTCAGAGAGATCCATTCTCTCTAATTTCTAAAGTAATTCCCCATTTTGTTTGATCATTCATGCAAGTAAGTAGTTAGTTTATGAATTCCTTTCTTTCTATATCATGATATGGTTTTTAGTTTGTTTTGCATGTCTGTTTAAGTTTATTCATGTCATACCTTTATATGTTCAAGATTAACTTGTTCATATGATAACCACATGATTCATGCATTAGATAGATCTAAGATGAATTTTCAAGATTTTCTTTATGAATCTATAGTTTCTTTTTTCAAATCTTTTGTTTTCTGTTCATAAAAAACATATTTGTAGTTTTCTCTACAAATATATTGTTTTCATTCTAATAAAAAACAGATGTGGAATTTTTCTCTCAAACCTACTGTATTCTTTCTAATAAAATACAAAACTGGAATTTTTCTCTCAAACATACTGTTTTCTTTCTAATAAAATACAGATTTTCAATTTTTCTCCCAAACCTATTATTTTTACTAACAAAATAGATCTGAAATATTCTCTTTAATCTATTGTTTTCTTTCTAATCTAAAATATAGATCTAGAATATTTTTTCCAAAACCTCTTGTCGTAAAAAAGAATGGTTTCATAAAGTCTATTTCCTAACTTAATCTTAGAATTATCACTCAAACACATGTTGCATTCAAAATCATCTCATTGTATGTTTAATGGCCGGGTACATGATTGATCATTTAGTGTTTATAAGACCGGAATTTTTCCGTGAAGAATGGGTACCTAACTTCTTCCCATTCTATAACTTAGTCCCTGAACCTTAGGTTTTGGTTCATAGAGTTGTTAGGTGCACGGCACCCATTAAATCCAGCCCACAATTTTATAATAGCCCGTATAATGAGTTTGTTGGAAACTAATAGAATTCTATTTCTATAAAAAGTCTTTTATATAAGCTGATTTAGGAATCCATATGTTCCTAGGAGTGTGAGGCGGCAGAATTTTATATAAATAAGGTTCATTAGGTTTTGTGTGCCGCATAAGAAAAAGCAACAGATTGCCATATAGTGAAGAAAAAAAAAAAAAAAAAAAAGAGTACACAAGTGAATCGAAAGAGCAGCCAAGAGGAAGCCGTTTAGAGAAAAAAGACAGCCAAGAAAGAGAGCTGTGCATGGAGCAGAAAATAAAAAGGAGAGAGCAAAGTACTGCTGCCTTTGAGAAAGATAATTTGTGTGTGAGAGCAAAGAAAAATAAGAGATTTTTTTCTTTAGCCGTGAGGCATACATAAGTATTTTTGTAATTGATTTGATAATAGTGAAATTATTCGAAGTTTGTCTCAAGATTTTTCCTTTCAAGGAGAAAGGGGTTTCCATGTAAATTTTGTATTCTTGTGTGTGGTTGTTATTTTGGATTGCTAATATTGTTGATAATATTATTTAGGACTCAACAAGAGTACTGTGTTATCATCTTTTTGGTGGATTGTTTTAGGACCAAAGCTTTGTATTTTTTTTTTACCTAGATTGTATTTAGGACCAAAGTGATGTAATACTTTACTCTACCAAATTGTATATATATTTCAATCAATGAAATCTTATTCAATATGTAATCTTGTATTTTTATAGTTTTCTTATTTTTCATTAAAAAATAAGTGGTGATTCCACAATACTCCAAAAAGGAGATGCCAATACCATCTCTGTTTTTTTTTTTTTTTTTTTGAGAGCCCATCTCTCAAAAATGTGTTGTCTATTTATATAAATAGGATATGTGTGATGTACAAGAAACCCTAAATTAATTGCATTGGGCCTAAGCCGGTTTGGTCTACATTCTAAAAATGATAATAAATATAATCTTTTTAGTCCACATCCAACATTGACAAAACAATTGAAACCTTTACTAAAGAAAATATATTCTTACAATTTCATATCCATAAATCAACTTTATAACCCATAAGTTAAATGAATAAGGAACTCGAAAAGAGCCAATAAGGTCCTTAAAAAGCCACAACTAATTCAAAGTTAAGTTGAACATTGTAGAATTTTCTCACCCAAAAAAAAAAAAAAAAAAAAAAAAAAAAAAAACAAAAACAAAAACAATAACAAAAACAAAGTAAATTCCAGTGAAAATATTTTTTTATTAAAAATCATCGGTCGTATTTGGTAGTAATATTCGTGATAAGACATTGCCAAACCCAAAAAGGGTTGGAAGGGGCAACAAAAGTGGCTTCCTTTGTGTGTTATTATAGTAACATCCTACGTGCCAGGTCCTGACCTATAAGTAAGGGAGTTGATGAGGCATAGCTATTATCCTAAACTCAGGAGGGCACTAAGCAGATGCGAAAAAAAAATCCAAAAAAAATAAAATTAAAGATTATTTGTATGGTTGGTTGGCGTGTATATATTACATAGTTGAAGTTTTGTCGTTTGCAATTGGTTGATAACTACAATTGGTTTGGTTTGGTTGGTTAGACCCTTGGCTGGCCAAGGTGTGCTAACTAGAGCACCCACACTAGATGTGGGATATGTGCCAAATGCTAAATATTTGGCACATATCCCACACCAAACCCAATTTTAGCCCATTTAGTAGATGTGGTATATTGTTTTTTTTTTTTGCAACATTGAACAGTACCGTGGCAAATTTGCCACGGTACGGAAGAGATATGGTATATTGTTTGTTGTTTGTTTATTGTGTTGATGAGTAGTAAATATTATTTTAATGTGTAGTAAATATTATTTTAATGTATAGAATTGAATTATAAAACATCTGATAAATGGGATGTTGTAAAATAATGCGGTAAAATAATAAAGTAGGCATTTGATGTGATAAAATGACATAATTTTTGGAACATCTGCTACAGATGCTCTGCCAAGTGCTATCCACTAAAAGCGTTTGTAGTAGGTTACCTATCAGGGTGAATATATATAGAGGTAACCAAAACCAATCAAAAACCTACTCACATCAGATTACCTATTTCTATCCTAAAATGGGGCTTTGCTATAGTTGATCTCTAAAAAAGAAAAGAAAGAAAGTTAGCTAATATAAGAAAATTAAGTTCTTATCCTAAAATAAGGAGAAAATTTAACTAAACTGATACCAATGCTCTGAGTAACAGCTATGATGGCGTGTTTTGAAGTTGTTTGTCTTTCATTCTCTTTTATAATACTATTACTCCTTTAATTTATATAATAATAATAAATTAATAAATAAATAAATTAAAAAATTAAAAAAAACTATCTAACGTTAAAAATGTTTGAGGATGTGGATTTAAGAGATAGATACATACCTATGTAACTACTTTTGGGGAGTTTGAATATTGCTGCCAAAGTATCCCAAGCAAATTTGGCCGAAGTAATCAGCCTAATCAAGGAACAAAAGCGGGGCTCGCAGTGAACATGGATCACATGTAAAGTCATGGCATTCTGCTTGGTCCAACATGGATCATATTCTGCATTTGTAGATTCGTCAGTTACTTCCACAATGTGCCAGAGATCTTGAGCCATCAAATACGTTTTCACTTGAAAACTCCAATCCAAATAATTGTCTCCGTCAAGCCGGTCAATACCAGCACCTGTCCGGTGACACGAGCGTTCCATGATTAATCTGTCAATATATCCGTTTGCTGTTAGGAGTAATATATACCAGAGCATTAATACAAGGATATATCAATGATAGCTTCTTGAGTCGCTCATAAAAAAAAATAATAATAATAATTGATAGTTTCTTTAGTCTTGATCGACTTCCTTAAGCTGCCTCAGAGTTCAGACTGCTAACTAACGTAAAATTTAATAATTTGCAACTTCTTACTTTTTCATGATGAATAAAATATATATATATATATATTTATATATATATATATTATAGAAAATATATAAATACACACTTTCTACACAATTACACATATGTCCTAATGGGTAAAAGAAGGGGAAAATAAGTCAGCATTTTAATTGAACAACCGAGATAATCTAAGAATTATGAAAAACAAAGTCGTCACTTCAAAAACGATATCCATAGACTGAAACAAAGAGCTCTTTTTTCTTCACTTTCATTTTCCCGCAAGTAAATCAAATAAACAGCGCAACACAAAATTCAATTTGCTTAATAGAAGCACTATAGCTCCACTAATCGCACACCGTTATACTATTTTATTTATTTAAGGTTTGAAATGGAAAAGAATAGATACATGGCATCAGTAATGAAGTTAATCGAACATAAAATAAAATACGGAGTGTCTTGTACTTCTTCGCTTGAATGAGTAATGAGTAATGACTATACCTACGGGTCATATTTTCATATAAACTAGTTGTTAACCCATTTGATATGTGGGAAAACCATTTATTTAATATTTGTTTATTAGATATGAATGTTTTGCAAACGTAACTTTTGTAAAAAGATTTAAAAAATTCTTTGTTTCTTTCTCTTCGATTGCACATTAGGATTCTAATCTAAAAAATTCTTATCTTCAATATGAAACATTAAGGGGGTGTTTGGTACATCTTTTTAAACAACAATTTTTAATTTTTAAACATTACATATATTTCCACATTTTTTCATCTATATGTATTTCCACACATATTTTTAAACAATAATTTTTAGTTTTTAAGTGCATGTACCAATCACTTTCTAAATGTTTCAATTGATGCACTTGTTTTCATGTTTAGCAGATTGCTACAGTGGTACTCTACAAAATTTGAATTAAAGTTCAATTGTGCCATCAAATGAATTTAGCATGTCAAATACTTGTATGCACACAGCATACTTAACAAAAAGAAACCAAACAAAGTTAAAAACAATAGAAATAGAGGGGCTTGCTCTGGTTTTTGTGAGAAGAAGAGAAAGATAAAGAGAAGCGGTCACAGAGAGAGAAACAAACTTGAGGTAAAGAAGAAACAAAGAAATAGAAGACCGAGGAGCACACAAAACAAAGGAGGAGTTTCGATGTTGATTGGATGGAGAGGCTGAGAAAAGGAGAGGGTGTTTTTTTTATATATATTATTTTCTGCTTCAACTCTCTCCTCTCTGATTCTCTCTCTCATAGCAAGCCACAGACCAAAGAAATCCACTGGGTACGGCTATAGGCAATGGTCTGGGGATCCGAGCAGTGGCATGTTATCGGCTTATCGCTTTTGGCGTTAAATCATGCTAACGATTCAATCTTTGCCCAAGTCTTCCTTGCAAATCAGATCTGGACTTTTAATGGAAATTCTGATATGGGCTTGAATCTCGGATTTGATCGTGGATTTTGATACGGTTTTTCAATGGGGTTTCTAATGTAAATTTCTTATATTGTGATGGTTAAGTTATTTGGCTCTATAGTTAGATCATATGGATGATATTGATAATGGTTTAATCATGGTTTAGTCGATGTTTTATATTTTTATTTTGAAATAATTTCTAACTACTCTTCATGGCTCTATAACACTCATCCTATGTTCAATTATAATATACATATGAGTAAGAGGAAGAAAATAAAAAGAACCAAGATTATTATGAACATACATAATTAAGAATATGAATATATATATATATATATATAGCCTAAATGAATTTTACAATTATTTAATTATTTTAGCTAATTAAAGTGTAGAATTATCTTTTACATTCCTTGAAAGAGGGTGGACAACTGGGCATATAATTTGTTAGTTTCAAGAGTTTTCTACATTAGAAATTACAACAAAAAATAAATTGAAGGAATTATTGTTTATCATATTGATGTGGCACTTAATAATAAGAGTCTTATCAAAAAGATTGTAGAGAGAGTCTTTCAAAATGTGTATCCTATTTTATGATGTCAATTCATATTTTGGAGAATGTGGGAAAAATTTAATGTCAAAGGGTTAGGCCTGGGTCACACTATGTAAGCTAATAAGTAGGTTTGGGCTTTTCATAAGGTTTGATTTGATTTTAATTTAATTTTGAATTACAACCCATCTTTTAGATAACAGTCAAGAATCGACCTACATGTAGGAGCATTTTAGTTTTGTGTTGAGTGAACCACACTCAACCTATTGTACATCGAAGTTCATGGAGATGAGAGACTTCAAGCCTTAATGCAATTGAACACTGGGATTTGTGACGAAGGTTGTGTACCTTCTTAATACAAGCCATCAATAACTTCTGTTGTGGTTAGAAGAGAGTTTGAAACGTTGTCCCTTTTCTAGGCCAATATTTGTATTGGTTCTTTAGGCATGTAACTATTAGAAATTAATTTGTAATTTTAATAAAAGAATTTCTAGATGATGATTGTTAGTATTCCAGGGTGATAAACTGTTGGTGTTCCTAAGTCAATTATTTGTATCTAGAAGTCTAGAAGGCTCTTTCAAGTATAAATAAGTGCTATTGTACTGCTTTATGCAGATCAGAAAACACCTATCTAGCATTGTGCATGAGCAGCAGCTCTGCATCATAAAAAAACACCTTGTAATCCATTGCACTTTATCAATAAAAATTGCGCATATGCCAATAGTAACTAAGAGACTATTTGGATTTAGTGTTTTCCATCACGCATCACTCTGTTTTCATCACCCATAACTTAAAACTGGTGGGTTCCACGGCTGTTTGGTTTATTTGGATTTGTTTTTAATTTTTGTTTCAATCACTCAATTTTCTGATTTTTGAATGATGAGTTATTATTATTTTTCTTTAATAATGTGTTTTTCTTATTTACTTTACTCACATATGAAATGGTTTTTTCTTCACTAATTTTTTTTCTTTACTCATATATGACATTTTATGAGAGAGACTGTCAACCTCTCCCTTCCCCTTTTCGTTTTCCTCTTAAATTTGGTAAATACATAAACAAACAATTAAAACGTACTACATGCCAATAACAAAATAATACAAATAAAAAATAGGAGCTCTTATTCAATCAGCATACTTGGGAGAGAACAAAAACAAAAATTCAATCTTTACACATGAAACTCACCAGTTTATCAAACTGAATAAACCCAATTCAAAGAACAACAATCAAACTTCAAAAAAAATCGAAATCCAATAAAAAATTACCAATAAATCACATCATAAAAAAAAAATAAAAGAACCGACAAAATACAAACTTGAAATTAATATCTAACATACATTTCCCACCAAACCTAAGTAAAATAAATTTTCCCTCTTAAAAATAAAAATTTACAAAAACATATATTTCTCCCAAATCTCTTTCTCATTAACCAAACAAACCCCCCCCCCCCCCCCACCAAAAAAAAAAAAAAAAATTGTGTACAAATGCAAGTCTTCTCTCTCTCCCCCCAAAATTCTTTTTTTTTTTTTTTTTTTTTTTTTTTTTTGAAGCCCTCTCTGTCCAACCCCACCCCCCAAAATTCAGTCATCCTTTTCTTTCTCTCTTTCTTTTATTGTTCATAGATAATGTTTAAATAAACTTCCTTCCTTACATAAATATTTTTTTAATAAACTATTATCAATTTTTACTCTAAGATTTAATTTGTTATTTTTGACAAGTTCAAGGTTTAATTTGTTACTTTTCAAAAACATATGGTTTAATTTGGACTGCCCGGTTTAAAACCATTCCCCTATTATTTTTATATTATTTTTCTGATTATAAGTGATAGGTCAATTAAGATATCAAATCCATTCGAACCTTTGGCAATATCACATGATAACAAATGTTTTATATTGTTTAATTATTGTTTTGGTAATTTTTACTAGTTCATACATAACTTCCATCACATTGAATAATAACTCTACGGTCGGTATCACATCCCAAAAACATTAGAAATAACCATACATAAATAAAAAAATAAAAAATAAATAAAAAACAAGTCAATAAATATACACATGTAATCTTTTACTAAACAATCAGATAAATGAAGCTAATCAAAGTGTTAACTTCTGCCTTTTCTTTTTTAATGTAAAGAAATAAGTCAATAGATCTTTCAAAATTTTAAATTTTTTATTAAAAACCAAATAAATGGAACTCAACTTAGAAAGGTACCTTCTATTTCTTCTTTCTTCTCGTCCTCTTCTAGCTTTTTCTTCATCAATGTGTACAATGGTCCCTTTTGTTTGGGCTTTAAAAGAACAAACAAGTGGTATTAGAGCGAGTTCACTTTGATTGGATTAATGTCTTGAATGAGAACCTTAATCCCTGCTGTCATGGATAATTTTAAGTATCTGTTTGCTCATATTTGTGATGATTTGAATAAAAAGGACACTATTGTTTTTGTTGATCTTGTTGATGCTTGTGAAACTCTCCGTAGGGAATTAACTAAATCTATGAAAATTGCTAAAAAATTCAGAGAAGAGTTAAAATTAGCTAATCTTCAAAAAAGAGGAATTGATTGTGAGATTAGATGAATCTAATAAAAAAAATGAATTTTTGAGAAATCAACTCTCCTCTCAAGATGAGTAGATGAAAAGCTTGGAACAAAAGTTAGCTGAGTCTAAAGCTAAACTTGAAAATTTGACAACTACTAAGCCTATTGTTGATGATAGATTTGTTTCTGTTTCTCTCAAGCCTAAAGCTGACAAAATATATATTCCTCCTTTCAAGAGGAATCATGAAAAAAAAAAAAAAAAAAAAAAAGAAGCTTATTTTGCTAGGTTAGACAAAGGTAAAAGTTCTGATGTAAAAGCTGAAGTTTTTAAACCTATGTCTACCTGTCATCTATGTGGTGTTATTGGTCATATTAGACCAAATTGTTCTTTGTTGAGGCGAGAACCAAAGCCTATGACCAGAAACCCCACTAGGAATACTTATGTTCCTAAATTTGTTTCTGTCTATCACTTTTGTGGTGTCCATGGTCACAATCGTCCTAACTATCATAAATTGAAATTTAAACATTTTGTGTTTCAGTCTAGGATATGTGATGATATTTCTCCTACCATAAGTCTTGATAAATTGATTCAAATGCTATTGAAAAATTTAAGCTTGTTGGCTTGTGAAAAGAAATTGCAAGATTTTAGTCTCTCTCAAAAGAAAGTTGTAATCCCTCAAATACACTCTGTTTCTCAAGGTTTTTCACCTACAAAGCCAAAGATGTGTGCTATATGTGTGAGAAAAGACTTGCTAAGGTGAGTGTTGTTTATTTATCCTTGATATAATTCTTTCAATTATTATTTGTGGACATGTTTTTATTTATGTTTTAGGTTGTTTTGTTTAAAAAAAAATAATTCCCAAAAATATTGACAATTTTCAAAAAGACAAATATATATATATATATATATATATATTGTCTTGTTTTCTTGAGGATTACATGAATTATGATATCTCTCTCTTAATTTAGGAGATACTTGATTTTGTAGAGAAACTTAAATAGCGTGTTGCATAACTAAGTGCATGACTATTTTGAGATAAATACTATTTTGTATGAGTAAGTACTAGTTTGTACATGTACTCATGGGTTAATTAAGAAATTGATATTTCTTGTTTGTGTACCCTCTATAGCTTAGTTGAGCACTGTTCATGCATTACTTCTGCATTTGTTCATTTAGCATAATGTGTGCTTTTTGTTTTTGTTCATAATGAAAATTTGAAAATTCAAAAATATTTGTTTTGTATTACACATCACCAAGTGTGTAATTGAGGTTGGCTTATGAAATTCGCATTTCATGACTGTGTACCTTGTTTAGCATTGATGAGCACTATTTTCCATCTACATATCACCTTTTGGGTAACTCATACACATATTAGTTGCACACACCACAAACAAATCTTTGTTAAACTCTGTACATGTGATTGTGTGTTAATTTTTGTGTTCATCCAAAATTGTGCTTCTTGAAATATTTAATACTTTTTGGGGTTGTGAGGTAAAAATTGTGTGAAGGAAATTCTTTTTGAAGCTTGATAATTTTTTTTAAGGGAAAGTTTTTGGAAATCATATGGAATCATTAACATGCATCTCATATCATAAAAACTGTTTTACAAATGTTTTTGCATAAAATTTCCAAATTTTAAAGTTTTGAAATTTTTAACTAATTTGACCGATCGAAGATCTCCCTCAACTGATTGAAAATGTGAGCTTTTGTGTTCAAAACTCTCTACCTCTCTTGATCGATACTTGATCAACGTTCAACCGATCAAAACTGGAAAATTTTCAGTTTTTAAGTTTTTAACTGATCAGTCTTTTCATGCATTGCACATATAGATTAGGACATGCATTGCATTGTTTTCTTTATCCATCTTGCATTTTTGCAATCATATCTCTCACTATTTTCACACATATCACACATACACTTTGCTAAATTGGGTACTCAACTTGATTTAAAAATTGATTGAATAATTTTTGAGTTTTGTACATTTTAGTATATGTTATTTTTTGTGTGAATTGGAGAAAATATTTTTTTGAAATATGGTTGATAATACATGTGCAAATATTTTCTCTAAAACACTTAGCATGCTAAATTTTTATATCTTTGAGATCTATATTGTAGTCTTAACTGATTGAGCCTGAAATGTTTGCATGCATCTGTTATGGGTCACATAGTGTCAAGTTTACTTATATTGAAAGAGAGAGAATATTTGTGTTCATGTGTATCCTTAACTTAATTTTTTTTAAGTCAGGTTTGTGCCTTTTTAGTTTTCCCTACCTCCTAAATTTTCCCGAAAACTGTTTTTCCCAAACGTATTTTGTTTTTCCTATTTTTACAGGGAGAAAGCTATTTTTAAAATCTATGTTGTTCATAGGGTGAGTTGTTACTCTTTAAAGGGGGAGTTGTTACTCTTTAGGTTCAGTGTTAATTTTTATACATATTATCTTTTTGACCTTCTATTATTAATACTTATTAAATTAAATATAAATTACAAATAAATATATATATTTTTGTCAAATATTTATGGAAGACATGATTTCCAACTTGACTTTAGTTGTTTTGTGCTTGTGTGTACGTCCATGTGTGAAAGTGTGTGTAATTACTAATTAACACTCCCCCGTTAATTAATGTCCTCTATTTATATAATTTTTCCATTGTCAATTAGAATCCAACCATTAACTTGACTAAATCAAATAAAAAAGATTTTCTTAATAATAAATTTTTTAAAACATTGTGAGTTTGATATATAGGTCGAATAGATAGAAGACCAATCGAACAAGACCACTTATTTTCGAATGTTGAGTGTGCATAATTTTGAGAGACAAAAGAGAGATAGCTACCTGTTTCCTTGGACAGCTTTTCTTCCAATAGTTCCCAATAAATTTTGGCCGCTCTGTGATCAGTGGAATCAAAATTATTGAAAGCAAAATTACTCTCAGTATTGGAGTAAGCATCGAAGAATTTCGAGGAAGATTCCTCAATCAAATATAAAGCCATGGCATTCTTCTTTCTCCAAGCATTAAACGCAATTTCATCTTCTGGCGCAGGAGGCTCAGTGGTTGCTTCAACAATGTCCCAAAGATCTATAGTCATCAAATATGTTTTCATTCGAACGCTCCAAGCCTCAGGAGTTTCTTCCTCATCAACTGAAAATACAACAAATAAGTATTTCATTCTCACATACCAAACTGGTTATGAGAAGATGCCTAAAATACCATAATGATATTATACCGAAGTTTAATTTAATTGAAAAATCTATTGTACCGCACCATTATAGCTTGCTCTAGCTTATCCTTATATTTCATACTAATAAAATTTTAAATATGATTTGGCAGCGAGAGACTTTAAGGCATTTCCCTCACCTGATTAAAATGAACTTGTAATTTGGAAGATTTAAAAGAAAAAAACAAACTGAAAATGGATGGAGAGGAAGCTCACAACCAACACCATAGTCCAACTTGCCATCAAAAACTAAAACGATAATTGAGAGCTCTAGGAGATCAAAAAGAAGTTGTCAAGATAGTGTTTTGGGATTTAGAAACAGAAGATAAGAAGAAATTAGAAATGGAGCAATAAAAAAGCACAAAGAAAAAAGGAGTGGGGAGCTGGGGTTGTTGGAGAAGTGATGGGGAAATTGTAAAGTTTTAGATTGACAAATTCCATAACAGTAATAATTATATATTAAGTTTGTAATGTTTTATTCAGTGCTCAATATTAAAGTGTAAAAATGCAGCTCAAAGAAGACGTTCTGCCAAGATTTTGACTGCCATTCGATTGACTTTCTATAAGTTCACCTGCTTCTTGTAGTGCCTTGAACTTGCAACTTTTCTTAATATAATAGATTTCCTTATTTGGGGTGCGTCTCCACTGCTTTTTCACTTTGTTACCAAATCTACGAGTCATCTATTATTTCTTCCCTTCCTATATAGATTTGGTATTTGTTGTGGTTGTGGTTGCGATTAAATTGTTAAACTTGTGTTCACATAATTGGCACAGTAGGTAAATAGGTATCATACATATGATCAGTTAGGGATTGATTTCCTGAGTTTGATCATTGACCCTTATTATCTTAGACAAGTACAAATCTAGGCTATAAGTGCTTAGGTTATGGACACATTCGTGCTGAATGCCCTAATTATAATAGGTCCAAGTTTAAAATGACAAAGGTACTCTTGAATAAAGGTCTAAAAATTGTTGTGAAGGGAAAGAAAAATTTATATATAGCTTACTCTACCTCTACCTCAGTATGTATTAAGGATGAGTCTTGTTAGGGTCATATTTTCAATGCAATTGACTAATCCTTTAATGAAACACATTTTACTTGTAATTGGTAGATCTAAATTGGGTTTAATGTATCAAGAAGTATGTTGTTCATGCATATCAAGTGGTTTTATTAAAGAAATGAAGGATAATCTAAGAAACAAGTGAAGAAAAGCTGATTCATTAAGTCTTGACACAAGGTTGTTAGATGCCGCTATCGAGGATTAACGGAGAAGCCCAACACAAGCTCGATCTATCGAAAATTACAATTTTAGAATTTCCAAATCTGAAATTTGGCCTATGATGACTTGTTTGATTTGGCTTTCTTTTCTTACAACCCAAGTCATATAAAAGGCTTATTTTAAGAGTCATCATACACAAAAATAGAGACATAAGAGCATATATTCTCTGTGTGAAACAGTTGTGTTTGCACGTCATAGCGTTTTATAACCAAGTGCTTCTTAATCATCATTGTCGATGAAGTGAAGAACTTTGCAGCCAACAACAACCATTCAAGTTAATGGAGTTTGTCACGTACTAAGATCTCTACAAAGGAGTTAGTCACAAATTGAAGATTTGTGCAACAAAGGAAATAAGGTTGCTATAAGATCAAGTCCAATTGCGTATTGGAGTACTGTAGGTTGGTATATTGAGATAAACCAAGGTAGTGGTAAGATTCCTTATACTTGTAACCGCTTGATTATTGATTAGTGGATTCTTGGAAGTTGTGACCTTAAATTCACCCAATGGAGTTTTTGCCTTGCGAGAAAGGCTTTCCCCATTTGTCAACAAATCACCATCTCAATTTAATTTCCACTGCATTTAGTTTATTTGGTGATTTGTTGATACCTCCATGATTTGCATGTAATTTGACCCAACTAATCAACTTGTGTAATCGAATTAATTAATCGGGGTCAATCTTTCTTCTTAAACCAACAAGTGGTATCAAAGCGAGCACATTCTAATTAGGTTTTAATATTTGTTGTGTGATCTATTGACCCCTGTTGTTATAGATCATGGACAATCTCTAATTATACCTCATTTATTTGATGACTAACTATGCATGCTAGAAGCTATGCATGAGAGCTTTTTTGCAGTCTTTAGATGAAAAAGTGTGGATGGCTTGGATGGACCAAACCTACTGATCCACCCGCATCTTGGGATGATAACATAATCAAAGCTACAAACTTCAACAATAGGGCATTGAATGCCTTGTTTAGTGCTGTGACTAACGAGGAGTTTAAGAAGATCTCATCCACTGAGATTGCAAATGAAGCATGGACAATCCTTCAAAACACATATTAAGGAACCAAGGCTGTGAAAGATTCCAAGCTTCAAAGGCTTACCACAAGTTTTGAAGAAATAAGGATGGATAATGATGAGGTGTTTGATGATTTCTATGCCAAGCTCAAGTAACCAAAACACCTTCGAAACGTTAAAATGACCAAAATACCCTCAAAACCTTAACATGACCAAAGTACCCCCAAACCCCAAAAAATGACCAAAATACCCCTGAAACCTAAAAATTACCAAAATACCCCCCAAACCCAAAAAATGACTGAATTACCCCCGAAACCTAAAAATTAACAAAATACACTCAAAACCTAAAAAATTACCAAAATATCCCCAAAACCTAAAAAATTACTAAAATATCTCCGAAACCTAAAAAATGACTAAAATACCCCCGAAACCTAAAAAATTACCAAAATACCCTAAAACCTAAAAAATGATCAAAATAACCCCAAAACCTAAGAAAATGACCGAAATACCCTTGAACCTAAAAATTACCAAAATACACCCTAAACCTAAAAAATTATCAAAATACCGTCTAAACCTAAAAAATGATCAAAATACCTCCGAAACCTATAAAATGACTGAAATACCCTCGAAACCTAAAAAATTAGCAAAATACCCTGAAATAAAAAAAAAATGATCAAAATACCCCAAAACTTGAAAAATTACAAAAATAACCCCAAAACCTTAAAAAAATTATCAATAAAAACTCCTGAAACCTAAATTATGACCAAAATACACCTAAACACGTAAGATGACCAAAATGCACCTGAAACATCTAAAATTACCAAAATAGAGGTTTGGGGTATTTTGGTTATTTCAAGGATATTTTCGACAAATTAAAGGTTCTAAGGGTATTTTAGTCATTTTATAGGTTCAAGGGGATTTCGGTAATTTTTCAAGTTTCAAGGGAATTTCGGTAATTTTTTTGGTTTCGGGGTTATTTTGATCATTTTTTAGATTCTTAGGGTATTTCAGTCATTTTTTAGGTTACGAGGGCATTTCTGTCATCTTTTAGGTTTTAGGGGTATTTCAATAATTTTTATATTTTTTGGTTATTTCAGTAAATTTCTAGGTTTCAAAAGTATTTTGGTAATTTTTAGATTTTGGGGTATTTCGGTAATTTTTTAGGCTTTGGGGGTATTTTGGTCATTTTGTGGGTTTTGGGGGGAGGGGGTTTGGTAATTTTTTGGGTTTAGGGGTATTTCGATAATTTTTTAGTTTCGGGATATTTTGGTCATTTTTTGGATTTTGGGGGTATTTTTGTCATTTTTTGGTTTTGGGGGGTATTTTGGTCATTTTCTTAGGTTTTGGAGTATTTTGGTTATTTTGGTTTGGGGGTATTTTGGTCATTTTTAGGTTTCAAGGGTATTTTTGTCATTTTTTGGATTTTGGGGATATTTTGGACATTTTAGAGGTTTTGGGTGGTATTTTGCTCATTTTAGAGATTTTGGAAGTATTTTGGTCATTTTAGTGGTTTTTAAGCATATTTGATGATTTTAGAGATATTGGGGGTATTTTGGTCATTTTAGAGATTTCATGGGTATTTTGCTCATTTTGGAGATTTTGGAGATATTTTGGTCATTTTAGTGGTTTTTGATCGTATTTGGTAATTTTAGAGATATCTGGGTTATTTTGGTTATTTTAGAGGTTTCATGGATATTTTGCTCATTTTAGAGATTTTGGCAAGTGTATATTGATAATTTTGGATATCCAAGGGTATATTGGTAATTTTGGAAGTGTAGAGGTATTTTCGTCACTTTAGGTATTTAAGGGTATTTTGGTAATTTTGGAGGTCAAGAGGGTATTCAAGTAGTTTTAGAGGTATTTGAGTCATATTGGGTTAAATAGGTGGGTTACTAATTAAATGGGTTGGGTTGATAATGAATAATTAATTTATATATAAATGGTTCATAAATGGATAAATGGGTAATTACACACCCAACCTATTTATGACTTAACTCATTTATGACCCAGTCCGCCCATTTGCCACCCCTAACTATGAGTAATTTGAATAGAAATTTGATCGTCATAGTAGATTAAAGTGATAGTAGAGCAGCCAATTCCAAAAGCTTGTAGTAAACAACGCATCCACAGAAACATTGTGGTGTTTGCAAGAGTGTAATATTCAGCCTTAATACTAGTCACCACACACTTCATTGATGGGGATTGGACTCACCAAAAGAAAATCTTGAACTTTTGCTCTATAGCTAATCACAAAGAGGACACCATAGGTAGAGCGGATGAGTCATGTTTGTTGAAGTGGGGTATAGACCAGTTGTTTACAATCACCACGGACAATGCTAGTTCTAATGAGGTGGCAATTGATTATGTGAAGAAGAAAACAAAAGAAAGAAATAGTAGCATATTGGGTGGTAAGTTCATGCATATACATTGTTTTAGAGGTATTTGAGTCATATTGGGTTAAATAGGTGGGTTACTAATTAAATGGGTTGGGTTGATAATGAATAATTAATTTATATATAAATGGTTCATAAATGGATAAATGGGTAATTACACACCCAACCTATTTATGACTTAACTCATTTATGACCCAGTCCGCCCATTTGCCACCCCTAACTATGAGTAATTTGAATAGAAATTTGATCGTCATAGTAGATTAAAGTGATAGTAGAGTAGCCAATTCCAAAAGCTTGTAGTAAACAACGCATCCACAGAAACATTGTGGTGTTTGCAAGAGTGTAATATTCAGCCTTAATACTAGTCACCACACACTTCATTGATGGGGATTGGACTCACCAAAAGAAAATCTTGAACTTTTGCTCTATAGCTAATCACAAAGAGGACACCATAGGTAGAGCGGATGAGTCATGTTTGTTGAAGTGGGGTATAGACCAGTTGTTTACAATTACCACGGACAATGCTAGTTCTAATGAGGTGGCAATTGATTATGTGAAGAAGAAAACAAAAGAAAGAAATAGTAGCATATTGGGTGGTAAGTTCATGCATATACATTGTTGTGCGCATATCTTGAATTTGATTGTGCAAAGTGGGTTGAAGTTTATTCATGAATCAATTGCCAAAGTTCGGAATGCGGTGCAATATATGAGAGCCTCTCCCGCAAGGTTTGAGCAATTTCAAGAATGTGTTGAAAATGAGAAAATCAAAACCCAATGTTTGTTGTCCCTTGATGTGCCAACAAGGTGCAATTCCACTTATCTCATGTTAGATTTTGTTTAGAAATTTGTGAAAGCATTTGATAGGTTGGAAGAGGAAGATGGGTATTACAAACTTTATTTTTGTGAAGCAGATAGAAATAGGAAAAAGCTCATTGGTCCTCCTAACTATCTTGATTAGGAAAACGTCAAGACCTTTGTGAAATTTCTAGGCATATTTTACGAGGTGACACTTAGATTTTCTGGGTCCTTGTTTGTCACTTCTAATATATACTTCCATGAGCTAATTAGCATTGAAGATCAATTGCAACAGTTGTGTAATGTTGATGGGAATCTACTTTTGAGGAGTGTGACGGTAGAGATAATAAAAAAAAAATATGATAAGTATTGGGGAAGTATGGATAATATCAATTTGATACTTTTTGTTGCTATTGTTCTTGACCCAAGGTATAAATTGAAGTATGTAAAGTTTTGAATTAGGGAGTGGTATGGAAAGGACAAGGGGGATGCGATGAGCTCTAAGGTTCGGGATGCATTGAAGAGGTTGTATGTGAAGAGAGTGGGTCAAAATGGAGATTCAAGTTCTAGTGGTAGTGGTGCTTCATTGTCTAGGGACTCCAGGCCAAGTGTTGGCAATGCTTCATTGTCTGATCACATTAAAAGTTATAACATTAAGTTTAAGCAACACTTGACGGACGAGAACAGTGTGAAAAGCAAATCTGAGTTGGATAGGTATTTTTTGGAATCTTCTGAGGACCCTAATGTGGAAGATTTTGACATCTTGATGTGGAGGAAAATGAATTCTTCTAGATATCAAGTCCTTTCCCAAATTGCTCGTGATGTGTTGGCTATTCCTGTCACTACAGTTGCATCAGAGTCTGCTTTTAGTAGGGGGCGTGTTTTGGATTCGTTTCATAGTTCACTATCTCCTAATACAGTTGAAGCCCTTATTTGCACCCAAAATTGGTTGAAGGATGCAAAGAAAAAAAATACCAATAAAGCTTCAAGAGTGCATGGATAATGTGGAGGATATGGATGGTTTTGAGATTGACACTAGTACATATATGTTCATTTTGTTTGTTGTATATATCAATTGTTTACTTATTTGCTCAATGCTTACGAATCATTTTATTTTGAATGGGATTATAGAAATTGCATCGGTTTGCCCAATGCCTATGGAGGGGGATCCAAGCACTGTTGTGTTGAATGATGATGAGTGATGTGCTACTCTTTGCTTGGAATTAGTTAGTAGTTAGTATTATATAAGTATACTTGCTATTCTCATTCGTTTGTGCTAATTATAAATATTCTATTGTTCATAAACGTTTTATTGTTATTAACACATATTTATTTTGTTTTGTTTAGTATTTTGTAGGAGTTCTAGAATGATGCATAGTACACAAACTTATTGGACAAAGGACTTACAAGAATTAGCATTCTTTTGCCTATATGCTAATTATATCTGTACATGTTATTGGTAGTGAACTTTTCACTAATGATAGTTATTTAGGTATTCATGGGTGGGATTATTATTGGGGATACAAGCAATTAGCATTCCTTTGCCTAAATGCTAATTTAATTTGTGTATCTTTCTTTTAGCATTTGTGGCCAATGACAAATGGTTCTGTAATACGTTATTAAGTAGATATATTAACGCTTATTGTTATTGACACTGATACACACAAAGGCACTAATGATATTATATGCTACATGATAGTATTTTGGGAGTTGAACTCTTATTGAGGCAATTTCAAAATATTTTTGCATGGTGAATGAAATGAAAAGATTTGGATCATTATGTGAACATATTTATTGCACAGGTTTTGCATAGGTTTGAAATGAAAAATACAGTTTAGAAATTTTGGATCATTATGTGATCATTATGTGAAATTTTGCACAAGCTTCAAATTTAGGATCATTATGAAATGAAAATTACATTATTTGGCACAATTTTCTTGAACAGGTTGATATATTGATATTGGGCTTGATAGCCCAATTTTTTTATCATGAAAAAAATAGTTTTTTTTTTTTTAATATTTCAAACCGACTAAACCGCACTGCAAAAAGCCACACCGCTATAGGTCGAAAAACTGACCCTAGGTGGTGTGCATCGGTTTCAATTATAAAAAAACCGATCTCTATGTGAACATTTTTTTTTTTTTTTTTGATTGTCTGATCTACAAAACCTTGTATGTGGTTTTGCATTTTATATTGAGATCAGGCTATAACTATGGGTGGCAATGGGTTTGAGTTGCAATAGCGTGGCTCATTTATAACAGAGATGAAGGGGCTTCACTGATGAAGATGAGGGCAGCGAAAGGTGAAGAGAACAGTCAAAGTGAATAACCTTGAAAGTCAAAGTAGTGGCTCTAATACCATGTGAAAGTCTAAACAACTGAATATTAAATTGTTCTTTAATTAAAGTACAATGTTGCAGATGCTCAATTTTGCATCCATAATTTAGCCTTGAGAGATGACCAAATAATCATCCTAAGTGCCCAAAAATCATGGTTGTATATTAGGCATTATTAAGTCATTCATCACTTAACATAAAAATGATCTTGAGATTCTAATGATCACAACAATACGTATAGTTGCCAAATTAGACGGTTGGATCAAAAGATATCGCTAGATCAAGTTTTAATGATCTACATGCATTCATTTGGGTGGAATTGATCACACATGATTAATTGAAGTTAATTTTGATTGGTTAACAATTAAAATTCATTAAATGAATTTCTGTGATTGGTGGTTTATTTTGTTAAAATTGTATTAGTTGCATGGGAAAAAAAGAAGTAATCTGATAATGATAAAATTGGAATGATAATTAAGTTTTTAAAGTAATTATCTCTAAAATAATCATTTTAAAGATTTAATTATCAAGTTAAGGTGAATTTTATCATTAATACAAGTCAAGGACACGTCTAAGTACAATTTTGAACTCAAAAAAACACCTAAACGGAGTCCAAAACATGTAAAAAACTGAAAGTTGGATGAAACTGCTAAAAGTGCCAATTAGAACTTCAACAATGCCAATTGGCACAAATTGCAATATTGGCTCATTTACGTTCGGGTTCAAGTCATGTCTGCTAACTTTCAAAACAACTTTAGATTATTTTTTAAGCAAATATACCTCTATAAATAGAGGAGAAAATCCAAAATTCAGCACCCCTCTTCCCCTTAACAGCAAAGAAACTCTAGAAGTTTTACTTTAAGATTTTATTTTTTGTTAAGTGCCAATTCTTTAGATCTAAGAGAGATCCATTCTCTCTAATTTCTAAAGTAATTCCCCATTTTGTTTGATCATTCATGCAAGTAAGTAGTTAGTTTATGAATTCCTTTCTTTCTATATCATGATATGGTTTTTCGTTTGTTTTGCATGTCTGTTTAAGTTTATTCATGTCATACCTTTATATGTTCAAGATTAACTTGTTCATATGATAACCACATGATTCATGCATTAGATAGATCTAAGATGAATTTTCAAGATTTTCTTTATGAATCTATAGTTTCTTTTTTCAAATCTTTTGTTTTCTGTTCATAAAAAACATATTTGGAGTTTTCTCTACAAATATATTGTTTTCTTTCTAATAAAAAACAGATGTGGAATTTTTCTCTCAAACCTACTGTATTCTTTCTAATAAAATACAAAACTGGAATTTTTCTCTCAAACATACTGTTTTCTTTCTAATAAAATACAGATTTCGAATTTTTCTCCCAAACCTATTATTTTTACTAGCAAAATAGATCTGAAATATTTTCTTTAATCTATTGTTTTCTTTCTAATCTAAAAAATAGATCTAGAATATTTTTTCCAAAACCTCTTGTCGTAAAAAAGAATGGTTTCATAAAGTCTATTTCCTAACTTAATCTTAGAATTATCACTCAGACACATGTTGCATTCAAAATCATCTCATTGTATGTTTAATGGGTACATGATTGATCATTTAGAGTTTTTAAGACCGGACTTTTTCCGTGAAGAATGGGTACTTAATTTCTTCCCATTCTATAACTTAGTCCCAAAACCTTAGGTTTTGGTTCAGAGTTGTTGGGTGCACGGCACCAATTAAATCCAGCCCACAATTTTATAATAGCCCATATAATGAACTTGTTGGACACGTATAGAATTCTATTTCTATAAGAAGTCTTTTATATAATTTGAATTAGGAATCCATATGTTCCTAGGAGTGTGAGGCGGCAGAATTTTATATAAATAAGGTTCATTAGGTTTTGTGTGCCGCATAAGAAAAAGCAACAGATTGCCATATAGTGAAGAAAAAAGAAGAAGAACACACAAGTGAATTGAAAGAGCAGCCAAGAGGAAGCCACTTAGAGAAAAAAGACAGCCAAGAAAGAGAGCTGTGCATGCAGCAGAAAATAAAAGGAGAGAACAAAGTATTGCTGCATTTGAGAAAGATAATTTGTGTGTGAGAGCAAAGAAAAATAAGAGATTTTTTTCTTTAGCTGTGAGGCATACACATGTATTTTTGTAATTGATTTGATAGTGGTGAAATTATTCAAAATTTGTCTCGAGGTTTTTCTTTTCAAGAAGAAAGGGGTTTCCATGTAAATTTTGTGTTCTTGTGTGTGGTTGTTATTTTGGATTGCTAATATTGTTGATAATATTATTCAGGACTCAACAAGAGTACTGTTTTATCATCTTTTTGGTGGATTGTTTTAGGACCAAAGCTTTGTATTTTTTTTTTTTTTACTTAGATTGTATTTAGGACCAAAGTGATGTAATACTTTGCTCTACCAAATTGTATATATATTTCAATCAATGAAATCTTATTCAATATGTAATCTTGTATTTTTATAGTTTTCTTATTTTTCATTAAAAAAATAAGTAGTGATTCCACAAAACTCCAAAAAGGAGATGCCAATACCATCTCTGTTTTTTTTTTTGAGAGCCCGTCTCTCAAAAATGTGTTGTCTATTTATATAAATAGGATATGTGTGATGTACAAGAAACCCTAAACTAATTACATTGGGCATAAGCCGGTTTGGTCTACATTCTAAAAATGATAATAAATATAATCTTTTTTGTCCACAACCAACATTGACAAAACAATTGAAACCTTTACTAAAGAAAATATATTCTTACAATTTCATATCCATAAATCAACTTTATAACCCATAAGTTAAATGAATAAGGAACTCGAAAAGAGCCAATAAGGTCCTTAAAAAGCCACAACTGATTCAAAGTTAAGTTGAACATTGTAGAATTTTCTCACCCAAAAAAAAAAAAAAAACAAAAACAAAGTAAGTTCCAGTGAAAATATTTTTTTATTAAAAATCACCAGTCGTATTTGGTAGTAATATTCGTGATAAGACATTGCCAAACCCAAAAAGGGTTGGAAGGGGCAACAAAAGTGGCTTCCTTTGTGTGTTATTATGATAACATCCTACGTGCCAGGTCCTGACCTATAAGTAAGGGAGTTGATGAGGCATAGCTGTTATACTAAACTCAGGAGGGCACTAAGCAGATGCGAAAAAAAAAAAAGGGTTATATGTGTGGTTGGTTGGCGTGTTTATATTATATAGTTGAAGTTTTGTCGTTTTTAATTGGTTGATAACTACAATTGGTTTGGTTTGGTTGGTTAGACCCTTGGCTGCCCAGGTGTGCTAACTGCTAAGTGCCAAGTGCTATCCACTAAAAGCGTTTGTAGTAGGTTACCTATCAAAAACCAATCACATCAGATTACCTATTTCTATCATAAAATGGGGCTTTGCTACAGTTGATCTCTAAAAAAGAAAAGAAAGAAAGTTAGCTAAAATAAGAAAATTAAGTTCTTATCCTAAAATAAGAAGAAAATTTAACTAAACTGATACCAATGCTCTGAGTAACAGCTATGATGGCGTGTTTTGAAGTTGTTTGTCTTTCATTCTCTTTTATAATACCATTACTCCTTTAATTTATATAATAATAATAAATTAAAAAAATTAATAAATAAATAAATTAAAAAATTAAAAAAACTATCTAACGTTAAAAATGTTTGAGGATGTGGATTTAAGAGATAGATACATACCTATGTAACTACTTCTGGGGAGTTCGAACATTGCTGCCAAAGTATCCCAAGCAAATTTGGCCGAAGTAATCATCCAAATCAAGGAAGAAAAGCGGCGCCCGCAGTAAACATGGATCACATGTAAAGTCATGGCATTCTGCTTGGTCCAACATGGATCATATTCTGCATTTGTAGATTCGTCAGTTGCTTCCACAATGTTCCAGAGATCTTGAGCCATCAAATACGTTTTCACTTGAAAACTCCAATCCAAATAATTGTCTCCGTCAAGCCGGTCAATACCAGCACCTGTCAGGTGAAACGATCGTCCCATGTTTAATCTGTCAATATATCCGTTTGCTGTCAGGAGTAATATATACCAGAGCATTAATACAAGGATATATCAATGATAGCTTCTTGAGTCGCTCATAAAAAAAAAAAAAAAAAAAAAAAAAAAAAAAAAAAAAAAATTGATAGTTTCTTTAGTCTTGATCGACTTCCTTAAGCTGCCTCAGAGTTCAGACTGCTAACTAACGTAAAATTTAATAATTTGCAACTTCTTACTTTTTCATGATGAATAAAATATATATATATATATATATTTTATAGAGAATATATAAATACACACTTTCTACACAATTACACATATGTCCTAATGGGTAAAAGAAGGGGAAAATAAGTCAGCATTTTAATTGAACAACCGAGACAATCTAAGAATTATGAAAAACAAAGTCGTCACTTCAAAAACGATATCCATAGACTGAAACAAAGAGCTCTTTTTTCTTCACTTTCATTTTCCCGCACGTAAATCAAATAAACAGCGCAACACAAAATTCAATTTGCTTAATAGAAGCACTATAGCTCCACTAATCGCACACCGTTATACTATTTTATTTATTTAAGGTTTGAAATGGAAAAGAATAGATACATGGCATCAGTAATGCAGTTAATCGAACATAAAATAAAATACGGAGTGTCTTGTACTTCTTCGCTTGAATGACTAATGACCATACCTAAGGGTCATATTTTCATATAAACTAGTTATTAACCCGTTTGATATGTGGGAAAACCATTTATTTAATATTTGTTTATTAGATATGAATGTTTTGTAAACGTAACTTTTGTAAAAAGATTTAAACAATTCTTTGTTTCTTTCTCTTCGATTGCATATTAGGATTCTAATCTAAAAATTTCTTATCTTCAATATGAAGCATTAAGGGAGTGTTTGGTACATGTTTTCAAACAACAATTTTTAATTTTTAAACATTATACGTATTTTCATATTTTTTCAATTATACGTATTTTCACACATATTTTTAAACAATAATTTTTAGTTTTTAAGTGCATATACCAATCACCTCCTAAATGTTTCAATTGATGCACTTGTTTTCATGTTTAGCAGATTGCTACAGTGGTACTCTACAAAATTTGAATTAAAGTTCAATTGTGCCATCAAATGAATTTAGCATGTCAAATACTTGTATGCACACAGCATACTTAACAAAAAGAAACCAAACAAAGTTAAAAACAATAGAAACACACTACACAGTACACAAAAAAGAAATAGAGGGGCTTGCTCTGGTTTTTGTGAGAAGAAGAAAAAGATAAAGAGAAGCGGTCACAGAGAGAGAAACAAACTTGAGGTAAAGAAGAAACAAAGAAATAGAAGACGGAGGAGCACACAAAACAAAGGAGGAGTTTCGATGTTGATTGGATGGAGAGGCTGAGAAAAGGAGAGGGTGTTTTTTTATATATATTATTTTCTGCTTCAACTCTCTCCTCTCTGATTCTCTCTCTCATAGCAAGCCACAGATCAAAGAAAATCCACTGGGTATGGCTATAGGCAATGGTCTGGGGATCGGAGCAGTGGCATGTTATCGGCTTATCGCTTTTGGCGTTAAATCATGCTAACGATTCAATATTTGCCCAAGTCTTCCTTGCAAATCAGATCTGGACTTTTAATGGAGATTCTGATATGGGCTTGGATCTCGGATTTGATCGTGGATTTTGATACGGGTTTTCAATGGGGTTTCTAATGTAAATTTCTTATATTGTGATGGTTAAGTTATTTGGCTCTATAGTTAGATCATATGGATGATATTGATAATGGTTTAATCATGGTTTAGTCGATGTTTTATATTTTTATTTTGAAATAATTTCTAACTATTCTTCCTGGCTCTAACACTCATCTTACGTTCAATTATAATATACATATCAGTAAGAGGAAGAAAATAAAAAGAACCAAGATTATTATGAACATACATAATTAAGAATATGAATATATATATATAGCCTAAATGAATTTCACAATTATTTAATTATTTTAGCTAATTAAAGTGTAGAATTATCTTTTACATTTCTTGAAAGAGAGTGGACAACTGGGCATATAATTTGTTAGTTTCAAGAGTTTTCTACATTAGAAATTACAACAAAAAACAAATTGAAGGAATTATTGTTTATCATATTGATGTCGCACTTAATAATAAGAGTCTTATCAAGAAGATTGTAGAGAGAGTCTTTCAAAATGTATACCCTATTTTATGATGTCAATTCATATTTTGGAAAATGTGGGAAAAAGTTAATGTCAAAGGGTTAGGCCTAGGTCACACTATGTAAGCTAATAAGTAGGTTTGAGCTTTTCATAAGGTTTGATTTGATTTTAATTTAATTTTGAATTACAGCCCATCTTTTAGATAACAATTAAAAAAAAAAGTTAATGTGATCTTTTGGATAACAGTAAAAATAAAAATAAAAATAAAAAATTAATGAAAAGTTGTTGAAATGCTAAATGAAATATTGGAACGCCACATGGCAGGAGCTCATGCACTCCCATATGAGGTGTCTGCTTTTATATATACTAGAGTGGTGATTATAGGGACTATTAAATGAAAAAAGCAACAGTTTCTCACCTAATCATCTCTATTCTCTCTAAATCTTATTTCTCATACTTGGAGGTTAGTTGCCTCGAATTAGGTAATTCTCATAGATATGAATTACATATTATGTTAAAGCTCTAAGCATAAAAGTTTATGGAAAGTAAAAGAGACTAATAATGAATTGTTATAAAGTTAGTCTAAATGGTTTGGCAATGTTTAGTAGCTAATATTTATTTGCACATAGGCTATTAGATTTTCTATCACACATTTCAACAAACATTTGGCATTCAAATATGCTTCAAAGCATAGTTCTTTTACATGGATAGGAGATGTTAGTCAATATTTAAGCAGTGGGTTACCATTTTCTTTGGTTGGTTTTTAACAATCTGTTGGCTATTTCCCATATGATGATGGCTAGGGATTTGGCTTCCATTAGCCAAGGACATATAAAATAAATACTTAAAGCAAAATTAACATCAAATAGTAACACTTTTTGGCACAAACTTGAATTGGAAAGTTTGTTTTCATCTTATACATAAAGATTTTAAACAATCCGAGGTGAAATTTTACTTTTTAACTACAATAAATCAAAGGATAAGTCCTTAGTGTTACCATAAGAAAAAACCAAACCAATGCATTCAAAGAAAGAGAATCAACCAATCTATTTTTTAAAAAGGGTAAATGAAGAACCCTAGACAATTAAGCAGGGAAAAAAAATTTAATATAGATATATTGAAGAAGACAGACTATAATTCAAGTAGCATAAGCATCAGATTTTAAATTGAAATATACATATATTGAAGATTGAAGATGCTAATTCGAATAGGAGAAGAAACAGTGAGATGATGTGGACCTTCTGTATATGTTGCAGAGAGGAGATGGGGGAAGAGCACAAACACAAACAGCGGATGCCGCAGCGAGGAGATAGGGGCAGAGCACAAACCCACCTATTAGACTCAACCTTGTTAGTCCTTTATTTATTTATTTATTTTTATCAATAAGTAATCTTCTTAGTCCTTTCCATGGTCTAAGCACCCTTAAATTTCACAGTAGTATTCATTATTAGTTGCCTTTTTATAGCAAGAGGCTCCAAATAGTATTTTATAAGTTATTGCTTTTAAATGGTATTGTACTCCAAAAATATAGATCAAATAGCATCAATCTTATCCTATCTATAAAAAAAAAAAAAAAAGTATTCTAGAGGTCCAAAATAATTTCAATATGAAGTGGACGTAACGAGACTCCACCAATCTATATATAAAATAATAAGTGAAACAAAGAGAGTGTGAAATTAAATTCCAAATTATAACTCTAATTTTGTGCCATGTGTCTAGAATTTGAAATTGAAGTTGAATTTTTCATCATGTGGTTAAATGTATGTGGGCTCATTCTCATTAAAACCACTTCTATGTATCGGGTCAAGTGAGTTACTGTGCTAATTAAGTTTTTTCTTGATTTTGTAATTAAACGTAAAAACCAAAGAGATTAATATCGGTGATAAGAACTTGGTTTGGGTACATTGCATAATTTCCAAAAAGATAGTAAAGCCAGAGTTTGCATCTTTGTTATAAATTGCTTACAAAGTTTGCATCTTTATATTTGCACTGAGTTTCGGATTAAAGTGCTTTCTTCTTAGTTCTGACACTGAGCTTTGTTTACTATTCATTTACAAAGTTTTAATCTTTACATTTGTTATAAATTGCTAATATGTGATTAGATGCACATTATGCCTAAAATTCATTATCCTTATATTTGGCTTTTTGTTCAGGTTTGACACCTATAATAATGAAGAAAGCACTGCTGTGGACCGATGGATGATACTTTTTGTAGGCTGCAAAGGAACTTAGTGATCAATGGAATCTTATGCGAATTGGAGAGGACCCGGCTGTAGATGTCTAGATGGCAGATATGAGTTACTACGTTTTTAAAATGTTCAGTGAAGGTAAAGGTTATGAACAATGTAAATTTTTTGGAGAGGGATTTATTATTCTATATTTACGCAAGTTTGGTCGCCTTCTTGGAGTGGATCACTCCACCCTGTCTTTCTACTGGAATTTTTTATTCAGACTGTTACAATTTAATTCGAAATTTTATTTGAATTTTTCTATTATTGTTACTATCATATATTATCATTCGAATTGTTCAATTAGAATCTGAAATTGGAGTCCAATTTTACTATACACATATACAATCTAATTATTTTTAATTTTTCTGTCATGTGCAAAAGCCAATGAGATGAAATTAATAACACATTAAACACTCATGCTTTGGGAATCGGTAGTATCAATCTAAATCCATCAGACCTGCTTCGTGATAATACAACTATGAAGGATGTATAAAAACACGCACAAACCCCTCTCTCTATAAAAAGAGATTGGAGAGAATTTCTTTTATCAGTCATGGAACTTCAGAGGTTTTTTCTTCACACAAATGCCCATCATGTTACAAAATGACTCATCGTAAAACTACAAAATGAGTACAACTCTGAGGGTTTTTTTTTTAATTTTAAATTTTTTAAGCTGCGAAAATTTCAATTACCAATAGAGATTGAAGATTCAAAAGCGTGAATAGATATTTTGGATAAACATTGTCACTAAGGTTCATCTTTTTGTGTAAAATATATATACTGCTAAGTTTTGTTAATGAAATTTTCTGATTAATAATATGAATTTAGACTTAACTGAACCTTTTAAACATGAATAAACTCATAATTAATAATATATCCATTCCCGTACGGTAGCATGGGGCTACATATTAATTCAAATAATGTGAAATTATTGTCACGTACAGGAAGCAGCAATAATGGCGTGTGAATGTTTTCCACTACCCGAGTGGGCATGAGTTTTAAATGTTTCACGGAGCTCCATACTAGTGGGCACATTTAAAACGGGAGTTTTAAATGTTTCACGGAGCTCCATACTAGTGGGCACGAGTGATACGGGAGTTTTAAATGTTTCACGGGGCTCCATACTAGTGGGCACGAGTTTTAAACGTTGAATGAGTGGTGTAACTAATAAAGATAAGTTTTTTTTTGCTAAACAATAAAGATAAGTTATTGCTTTTAAATGGTATTGTACTCCAAAAATATAGATCAAATAGCATCAATCTTTTCCTATCTATTAAATAAAAAGAAAGTATTCTAGATTAAGACAGTTCTTTTGACAGCCCACTGGTATCATTAAAACCAGTGGGTAAGAAAGTAAGACAGTTCTT